>NC_141142.1:160357789-160530289 GCF_053477565.2 Lygodium microphyllum
TGTCCTGCATAATCGGAGTCAGTGTATCCCACGACCCTTGTATCCTGGCTGCCATAGCAAATACATGTATCTGTTGTGCCCTTCAGGTACCTCATGATACCCTTCACGGCATCCCAATGTTTCCTGCCAGGTGTAGTCATATAGCGTGCCACAACACCAACTGCAAAGGCAATATCTGGACGAGTGGCTATCATGGCATACATCAAACTGCCCACGGCTGAAGCATAAGGGATCTGGGCCATCTCGGCCCTCTGCTCATCTGTCTGCGAACAATCGGCCTGTGATATCTTCACATAAGAAGGCAATGGACAGCCAATAAGCTTTACGTCCTGCATGCAGAAGCACTCAAGGACTTTATGAATATACTCCCTCTGTGACAAGTAGAGGAGTCCCTAATGCCTGTCGCGTCTAATGCGCATACCAAGGATGTGAGAGGCCTGTCCCAAATCCTTCATCTCAAAGGTCTTCTTCAGCTGAGATTTAAGAGCATCTAGCTCATCATGAGCTTTCCCTACTATCAGCATATCATCCACGTAGAGTATCAAAATAAGCAATGAACCATCACGGGCTTTCTTCATGTAAAGACACGGATCCATAGCACTCTTGCTATAGCCCTGTGACTGCATAAAGGCATCAAACTTATGATACCATTCCCTAGGTGCCTGCTTCAAGCCATAAAGACTTTTCTTCAACTTGCACACTAGGTGCTCCCTGCCATATTCTGCAAAGCCCTTAGGCTGCTCCATATAGATCTCATTATGCAAGTCCCCATGTAAGAAAGCTGTCTTGACATCCATCTGATATAGATCAGTAAAGGTGAGCAACCAAAGCCAAGACCAAGCGCAGGGTGGTCATCTTAACCACGGGAGAAAAGACCTCATCAAAGTCTACACCATGCTCCTGCTTAAAACCCTTTGCTACCAATCTAGCCTTGTATGCTGGCTTGGGGTGTCCAGGGGTACTTTTCAGCTTGTACACCCACTTGCATGGCAAAGCCTTCTTGCCCTTAGGCAAGGCAACCAAATCCCAAGTCTCATTATTATGCAAGGATTCGATCTCAAACTGCATAGCCCTCTCCCAGGAGTGATTGTTACCCCTGCGCATAGCCTCATCATAAGTGAAAGGCTCTCCTGCATCTGTAACCAAAATATAATGCATAGAGGGCTGAAATCTATCAGGTGGATGTCCGTCTCTAGCAGACCATCTCACTACAGGCTCTGTTGCCTGCCCAGTTGCCTGGCCACCCTGACCATGAGTATCTGCTGTAGCTGTAGGCTATCCAACTGGTTGTGTAGGAGCTCTAGGCTCCTCCTGAAAGATCACTTTGTGGATCTCAACCACCTTCTCAGGCTGCCTGTGCATCTTGTCTTCATGGAAAACTACATCATGGCTGCGTACTATTTTCCGCGCCTGCGGATCCCATAGGCGATAGCCCATCTCTCTTGAATCACCATAACCAAGAAAGATGCATTTAATGCTCTTTGGATCCAACTTACTCCTCTTGTCCTTGGGTACATGGCAAAATGCCTCACATCCAAAGACACGGAGATGCACATAAGAGGGTGGCTTACTAGCCCAAACTTCCTCTGCAACATGGAAATTTAATCCACTTGAAGGCGATCGGTTTATGACATACACTGTCGTACTAATTACCTTAGCCCAAAAGCTCTGTGGTAGGCCTACATGGCTAAGCATAGAGTGGACACGCTCCTAAATAGTCCTGTTTATGCGCTCAGCCAAACCATTCTGGGGTGGGGTGTAAGGGGCGATCAACTGACACTTAATACCCCTGTCATCACAAAACTGCTCAAAAGCATGTAAGACATATTCTCCCCCATTGTCAGTCCTAAGGCATTTCAGCCTATACCCAGTCTGGTTCTCAACAAGAGCAAGACAACGCTGAAAGATTGTCAAGACATTGAACTTTTTCTTTATGGGATAAGCCCACACTTTCCTAGAAAAATCATCAATGAAGGTAACAAAGTACTTCGCGCCACCCATAGACATACACTGCATGGACCCACAAACATCTGAATGCACCAAAGCCAAGGGCTCACTCATGCATGGCCTACCCAATTTCTTATGCGTAGACCTATTCTGCTTACCATAAAGACAATGATCACACAAGTCAAAACATGCATAGTCCAAAGGTGGAAGATACTGCAAACCAGATAACATTTTCATTCCCTTCAAATACATATACCCCAAATGGGCATGCCAAAGTGATCCATGTAGGATAGAGCCCACTGCCAAAACATGGTCTACAGAAGACCCAGATACAACAAGAGGATAGAGGCTGCCAGCCTTGGAGCCTCTAGCAAGCACAAGTCTGCCTCTAGTAATCTTCTAGGCAGAATCCCCAAAACAAACATGAAACCCTGCATCATCCAACTGTCTTGCAGACATAAGACTGCGCATAAGCGCAGGTACATGACGTACATCCCTGAGCAAAAAGGAACTGCCAGTGGAAAACTACAACTGAATATCTCCACAGCCCACAATATCAAGAGACCTGTCATCTCCAAGTCTGACTGATCCAAATACAGTACGGTAAGAGTGAAACCACTCATGGTAAGACGTCACATGGAAGGACACACCTGAATCCAATAACCAGCACTATGCATACATACTAGGTGTCTCAGTCAAGTGTGAGGCATTAGAAGAACTAGCTGCAAGTATGAACTCATCACCACCATCGGAATCCTCGGTCTGCGTGACATTAATTTCCTCAATCTTGACGCTGGACTTCGCAGGTATTATGCTGCGAATAGAGGACTTCTCCTGCACTTTCTCTTTCCCCTTGTCCTTGCACTTCTCATTACGCAACTCATGACACTGTGGTCTGATATGGCCCTTTTTTCCACAATGATGACAAGTGACATTAGTGTTGCGCCCACGCGACTTTCCACGAGATTTAGACCGACCCTTCTGCGAGTCACGGCCACGGCCATGACCACGATCATTCATGTTATTCCTACCTCTAACTGTCAAAGCATGTGAAACACGAGAGGCATCCAAGTTTTTGCCATTAACCTCTTCCTGCAAAAGAGCACTCTCAACATCATTCAATTTCAGAGTAGCACTAGAGGCACATAGGGCAGTGCGGAATACATCCCATGACTCATTCAGAGTCCCAAGAAAGAAAAGAGGAGTTACTTCCTCTCCAAAGGTGATATCCTGTGAAGTCAGGTTCTTCAGTATAGCATGGAACTAGCTCAAGTGAGCAGACATAGTCGCATTATCCTTCATGCGCAGATCCATAAGCTGCTTCAACCACTACATCTGACTCGCCGGACTTTTCTTATCATAAAGATTCTTGATCTTATTCCATAGATCCCATGCACTCTATGCTTCCTCAAATACATTATAATGTACACGTTCAGTGAGAGACAATACAATCGTGGACTTGCATAGCTCATCAAGTTCAAGCCAGTCGTCATTGTCCATAGTTTCAGGCTACTCCCCGCTCAACCAAAGTGGCTTAATCTGATATTTATGCACCAAGACCTGCCAAATTTGACTCTTTCAATAAGAGTACTTGGTACCATCCAACTTTGTGATGTTAAATATGGCATTATTAGTCGAAGAGGACGCCATAATGCAGGCTAGAAATGCACAGACAATGTAAAACTACTAGTTGTTTTACTGCAGAAAATGCCCAAAATCCACTGAAATGAGCTCCAAATGGCGAGAAAAGTGTGCCAAAAGATACTGCCCAATTAGTACTAGGTGCGGTACACCAAATCAGGATATTTCAGCATGAAAAATACTGCTCAGTCCACCAATAAATGCTTGCTGCAATAAATTTCAGAACTGCAATAATGAGAGCAAACTGTCCCAAAACTGGATCTAATGTCAACTAAACAATTCTAAGTCCAAAGCCGGCATAAAGAAGACAAAGAAAAGCCAAATGACAGTGAAAATACATGAGCATAACACTGAGAGATGTCAAATAGCATCTGCCAGTAAGAGGCACACCCCTAGACAATCTAGGCAAAATGTACCTGCAACTGCCAAAACCTGACACAAATAGGTGTCTACTCAAAAGAAAGCGGATCCAAAACTGAGACTCGGCTCATAAGCATCCTGTGAACCAAGACATATACTCAATGCAACATCCAATTGTCGAAGTATAATCCCAAAGTCTCAATACATCTGTAACTGCTCAATGACATAGACTACTCCAATAGCATGTAATCTTTGCTCAAGGTCAAGTAAGCATGCAAGATGCTCCCACTAGCACAAAAGGCGTACAAATGAGCTCAAGGGCTCAAGCAACCCAAGACAAAGTACCAGTGACAAGTGACCAAGTCAATGCGTCATACGCATCCCAAGAGCATGACATACATGAAGCAACTGATGGAAGCAACCAACAAGCAATACATAATTCCAAAATAACATCTCTGTCAACTCAATGACATCTGATAGCAACCAAGTAAATGATCAAAATGAGTCAAAAATGCTCAAATACATCCAAGGAAAAGCTCCCAATGTCGATAAAGCATAGACGAACCAAGCGGCATATATCACGAACCAAAGCATGTAATGTATGAAGCCTAACTGTCAAGCATAGACATGAGGCATAAGTGGTCCAAGAGCATGCCAAGTTGGTCCAAATGCCAGTGAATACCAACCAAGATGGAGCTTATGCATAGCTCAAATACATTCCATAGATTCAAATATGAGCTCAAAGTTGTCCCCAAATGTCAGATAAATGATGGCAAATCCCAAAGCATACATCCGATACCAATAGGTAAGTGACAAAGCATCCAAAGTACCTTCAACCCACTGTTATTATATCCAAGTTTGACTGTCAAAACTGAGAAATTTCAGCCAACATTTCAGGCCAAAATCATGGCATAATCATGTGCATACATTCCCAAGGCACTAGGCATCATGTAGGCCGCATACGGGCATCAAATAAGGTAACCGGAGTAGAGTATAAGCATCAAATGCCAATGCCAAGTGTGGCTGCCCTATTTCCAACACTATATAATAATAAAAATTTGAGCAAACAAGGGCTCAATCCAACTCCAAAATCCTATCCAAACAATGGCAAATCATCCCCAACCATATAGGCATTTACCGAGCACAAAAGGGGCATCAT
This sequence comes from Lygodium microphyllum, assembly GCF_053477565.2. Taxonomy (NCBI): domain Eukaryota; kingdom Viridiplantae; phylum Streptophyta; class Polypodiopsida; order Schizaeales; family Lygodiaceae; genus Lygodium; species Lygodium microphyllum. The sequence goes on from NC_141142.1 coordinate 160,362,897, forward strand.
CAGACCATCACCACTGATCTCAGGAATGAGAAGCAGGGGGCTACCCTGTATTACAGCATGTAGACCTATGATTTTTAGCCTATCTAAAAATGTGGAGCTCAAAGCTCAAAGTTTAAGTGCCATAGATCAGTACCAAAGGGCATAGAGCAAGCCCAAGGTGGTTATTGAGTGCCCAATGAGCTCTAGGAGGAAGTGGGAGCTGGAGCAAGAGGAATGCCACGTGTGTAAAGTGTTGCCACAGCAAGGCGCAGCTTGCGTGATCTCAGAGCAGGCCTAGACTGCCAGGTGTGCTGGGGAAGACAAATGGGGAGGGTAGGTAGGCACTAGTAGTGCTCCAAGAAGCCTTGAGGGGGCTCAAACCACATGGAGCACAAGGGGGAACTGCTGATGGGCTGCCCAGGGAAGCTTCAAATGATGGCTGCCCCTCTTCTTCCACCTGTTTAAAACTAAGAACTAAAGTAAAACCCTTCAAAATCTGATGCAATACCTCAAGGGCAAGGCCTTTAAGAAGCCCAACAATGCCGAGAGGGAGCTTGGGAAGCCGGGGAGTGTCGGAAGCTTGGGAGATCGGCTATGGCTGCCGGGATGGAGACCCAATGCGTGAAGGGAGTCGATGCGAAGGTAGAGAAGCACCGAGTCGAGCTCTAGCAAGAGGAAGCCAAGCTCTGATACCAGTTGAAAGATGAGAAGGATCGAAGCTTGCACGCGAGCTATGGCGGGAGAGCAAGAGCAAGAAAGAGAGAGACAAGAAATGGGAACTCCAACAGTCACAATGTGTGACCGGGGCCTTCCTTTATTTACTAGTCACTAAAATGAATGTAAAGAATAAAGTGACGTGACGGGCGCCCACCACCTGTAGTGTGCAGTGGCAGGTACTGTCAGTGTAGTAATACACGGGGCGGCACGGTGGAGGCGCCTTTACCCCCAACAATCCATAAGCATAAGCCTATGTGCATGAGCCGCACAGATATAAGAATCTTGGAAAAACTCAATCAAAAAATCCTCTCTAGCCTCCTAAATACAGTTAAGACCTATCCTATTCCATCTAAAACTCTGTAGACTATGCTTGTCACAGATTTCTCTAACAAGTCTCTAAAAAGACAGCTTTGGAATTGCATTATTCAAAGCCTTCATTGCACTTCTAATCTCCTTAAGGCACCTCACATGCTGTGAGAACCTTCTTCTTGGCTTTGATTTCCTTGAAAGTTTGGAAGGCTTGGAGGAGTGATGTATCTTTGAAGCAAGACCTCTAGGATCATCTTTCTGCTTCCTTGTAGTGGACTTAGTTCTAGCCATCTAGAACATCCAAAAAAAACAAATAATACTAACAAATTAAGAAAGATCTCCTAATCTCTCATATCAATATATCTTCAATCACAAAGCAGCATGCAAACAATAATCACAAAGTCCAAATACAATCTCAATAAAACGGTATGAAGATGTACGAAATGCGAGTAGGTCTTGAAGACAGAGAGAAGATATCATATCGCTTTCACATAGCACAAGGGGAACAATGCAAGCTCAAAATGGATGAAACGCAATATGGACTTACTTGAAAAAAAGAACATAACACCATTTGTGTTTCATACGTCACATGACAAACATGGCAATCCTAGTCATGTTCAACTCATCTACCATTGCACATCATATTACTACATAGTCAAAATTTATCATTAACTCAAGCTAACATGAGATATTATTTGGCTATACACTCTTACCCATTATTATATACAATGAAACAAACTTGATTCATGAAGGTAAGTTGGATCTTTTGCTTGGTATGGAATTTGCAATTTTGTTGATTGAGAAGCAACGGTATAGTGTTAAGGAGGTGGAGTAGTTCATAAAGTCACTCCCCACTTTTAGAGAAAGGTATCCATGCCCTAGGGTTGTCCATTAAGACATGCTAATGATCCTACCTATCATGTATATGAATATTTAAGAGGCATGACATTAATGAAGAATGAATAATTCTATTGTCATTTCATTTAGAGCCATTGGAACATCCTTGCCTTTGATTGTCCTAAATCGCTCCTCCATTGCAACTCAAACCCTAGCTTGCATAGCCATAGCCAATTATGGGATCTACCTCCCTATTCTCATTCACAGCTTTTAAAAGGCATATCCATAGCCATCTAGGGGATCTAGCTCCCTTTTCTCATTCATAGCTTTCAATAAGCACATTCTATACTTTCAATGTACTACATAGTTGAAATTTATCCTTCAAAGTTCTATAATGTAACATGCCCGCTCCTCAAATCGCGGGACACATCTTAGCAGTCTATCAAGAGATATATCTAGAAGATGCCGCTCAGCACTCCCAAGGAATGACATGGGTTTTGCCAACTAGGTTCTTGTGAGTCCGCCCCGCAATGGAACTTATTCAACCATTCCCACTAGGATCAACATGAAGTCCGAGTTCCTTGTAATCAGGTCTTCCTAGCAGCCTTCTAGCGTCGGTCTACAACTACCCCACTTTGCGCAGACACAACTGGGCCAAAGCAGACTCATATCGCACTTGGTTCAAAGAGCATGGGAAATGAGAGGGATGCATCGCTCGAGCTTTCTGCCCATAGGGCATAGTCCCATTCCGGTCCCCTAAAATGGTATGAATCAGGGTTCTAACCAACATTGTCTAAGGTCATCATTCGACTTTTCCTAATATTCCTCGTTAACATTTCCTTTGGGGAAAGCTCTCGACTAACCGAGACCACCCTTCCATAGGATAGACCCATTGGTCACATCCATCACGCTTCCCTCGGGGGTTGTTTTAGTTATCTATTTACCTACCACATTATGTTTGACACATAAAAGCGGCTTCCTTAATTAACCCGTTAATCACAGGTTCCTTTACATAATTTAGGGCACTGACACGAAAAGAAGATAAAACAAGAAAACTTATCTTCAGATTAATGTTTGTCTCCCACCCATATAGGAGAATTAAGTGTTTCTTTCTGCCTCCACTAAAAAATCCTTCTGTACCCCGGAAATAAAAACCGGAGGTTTATCCTACCAAGATTCTGCCTTGTAACTAGTATCAAGGCCTCGAGATCCTATCTTGAGTCACGTAGAACACTTGTGTAGGGTCCGAAGGCATTGGGATTTACGGCCAGAGCCCCCCCTGGCACCCAAGCATCCTCCTACGCAAAGTAATTTCCACGGAGAGACCTCTCGCGGCAGGTTTAGTCCACATTCCCAGCGCGGATTCATAACCCCCTTGGTCAGGGTTTGGCGGTTCACGGGGGGTAGCTAGCGCCATCCTTCCTTAATTATCCCTTTAGGAAATCAACCACAGCTGAAGCAACCAAATAACATTTACTAGGGAAAACATCCCTTTCGTTTCCATGGCAATCAGTCATCTCAGACCCGTCCATGCAATCATCAATCACAAACAACTTGGATTAGCATCCAAAACTACATCAAGCAATCACCTTGCTTATGATCCACCTATCCTTAGTAAGATTCTCTCCTCTTACTAACACAACCAGTCGACATTCACTTGGAGTTACCCTTTTCAAACAACCAAGCATAACTTGGGTCAACAATCCATCTTTAACAAGATCAACCTTCGTTAAAACCATTTCAACAGTTCCAAGCAACATGCTTAGCATGAATCAACTACCCTAAAGTTCGCTCTCCCCCTTGGGTTAGGGTTTTGCAAGGTCGATTTAACAAATTCCTTCTAGACCCTTTAAATGAACTAAGTGATTTCACCTTGACCTTTATTAATCATGGCTACCTATTTAGGGTGGAAGATCAACCCATCCTAAGCCCTTTAATGAATACATGCAGTTCTACCTCTATTTAAGAATTCAAGATGCATGAGAAGAATCTAAATCTTGGTACAACCTGGATATGAGCTATAGTTGCTGAAGGGTTGGTGGTATTCATGTCTCCGCTTGCATTGAATATGTTCCTAGACCCGTTCGCAACTTCAGCACTTGTGCTCCTTGTAACTCATCTCTTGGGTGCCATCCTTGTGTGTTCCCGGTCTTGCAACCCTTGAGGTAAATCGATCGCTCTTGCCTTGACAAAAGGAAGTGGTACGCAGGTTCACAAGGAACCTAAGGCCAAACAATGTGACTTCAACATGCATAACTTTTCTTCTTCTTTCACCCTTTCCCCAATTTGTTTTCCTTCTTTCTCTTCTTCTTCTTCTCTTCTCCTCCTTCTCTCTCTTCTCTCCCTCTTCTCTCTCTCTATCTTCTTCTCCTTCTTCTTCTTCCTCTTCTTCTCCTTCTTCTTCTCTCTCTCTTCTCCTTCTCCTTCTTCTTCTTCTCTTCTTCCCCTTCTCCTTCTCTCTCTCTTCTCTCTCTCTCTCTCTCTTCTTCTTCCTCTTCTTCTTCTCTTCTTCTCCTTCTCCTTCTCTCTCTCTTCTCTCTCTCTCTCTTCTTCTCCTTCTTCTTCTCCTTCTTCTTCTCCTTCTCTCTCTCCCTCTCCTTCTACTATTCCTATTCTTCTCCTTCCCTCTCTCCCTCTCCTTCTCTTCTTCTCTCTCTCTCTCCTCTCCTTCTTCTACTTATTTTTCTATTCTTCTCCTTCTCTCTCTCCCTCTTCTTCTTCTTCTTCTTCTTCTTCTTCTTCTTCTTCTTCTTCTTCTTCTTCTTCTTCTCTCTCTCCCTCTCCCTCTTCTTCTCCCTCTTCTTCTCCTTCTCTCTCTCCCTCTTCTTCTTCTTCTTCTTCTTCTTCTCCTATCTCTCCCTCTTCTTCTTCTCCTTCTTCCTCTCTCTCCCTCTTCCTCTTCTTCTCCTTCTCTCTCTCCCTCTTCTCCTTCTTCTTCTTCTTCTTCTTCTTCTTCTTCTTCTTCTCTTCTTCTTCTCCTTCTCTCTCTCCCTCTCCTTCTCTTCTTCTTCTTCTCTCTCTCTCTCTCTCTCTCTCTCTCTCTCTCTCTCTCTCTCTCTCTCTCTCTCTCTCTCTCTCTCTCTCTCTCTCTCTCTCTCTCTCTCTCTCTCTCTCTCTCTCTCTCTCTCTCTCTCTCTCTCCTCTTCCTCTTCTTCTTCTTCCTCTTCTCGCTGAGCACACCGGCGGGGGGGGGGTGCACGAGGAGGGTGGGATTCTTCCGACGGAGCCCAGGGGGCCGCGCTGCAGTCCAAGGGGGAGGAGTCATTTTTGCCGCAGCAAGGGGGCCGCCTTATATGGTGGAGGGGGGAGGTGATAAGGTGGCACCACCCGCCATCTGGGGGGCTGCATGCCCCCCATTTACTTCACTTCACTCACTCTCTCTCTCTCTCTCTCTCTCTTCCCGATGTCCTGTCGGCGAGGAGAGAGAGGGGTAAAAAAATATACACTAAACTTAATAATTTTTTTTTCTTTTTTTTAATTGGGGGGGGGGGGGAGTTCCTATGGGGGGAGGCACGGGGGGAAGCATGGTAGTCACAAGGGGGGAGGGGGGGGGATGTTACATATAACCTACATCGAGTTAAATGCATGAAATGCGAGTATGACTTTAATGGACAAAAGAAACCTAGCACCTAGATTACAACATAAACTTGTAGGCCTTAGTCGTATGAAATGCAAGCAGGCATCATGTGGACAAGAGAAAGCTAACACCCATCGCGTTTCATACATTTAGCATTTTTAAGGATGATTTAGTAGGAGTGTTCAAGTGATTCAAAACTTAATCATATTTTAGAAAAAAACTTACATTCTTGATTGTTGAGTGCATATGCTGTCAATGAAACCTTCTTTGGTAGCCTTGCAAGGAAGAATAATTTTTGTACTATGATCAAATTAGCATTGTGTTGGCGTGGTTGAGCATAGAGAGGGTTTTGTCTTTTAAAAAACTATTTTGCGGTTCAAAAATCGAGTTTATAATGATGTTGGTTTACACATGTGACTGCTATAATATGTAGCTAATTTCACACGTGCGACCAAAAACTGTTTTGCCTGGGAAGTTGTGCCACGTGTCACTTACTTTTTCGGTATGATGGCACTTTTATAGCTCTGATTTTTAAGTTTTTTCCTTTTTCTTTTTCATTTAAGGAGGATGTCCTCTGAATTAGTGCAACATACTTTTTGATCAAACGTGTGGTGACTGTTGGCATATATATGTGAATACTTAGGTCCGGATCTTGGTTATTATTTCTCTCACGTATCTTGTCTTGTCTTCAACCAACTTTTTATCTCATAAGTATCACAAGCCAAACCAAGCATATGCTTACAAGAAACCATTTATTCTCTGGAGCAAGGCTAGAAATATATCAGGTATCACAATCTTGAATTTTGAGGCATTGGATATGTTAGTTGGTTTAAAAGGAGAAAGATACATCAAGGACTTAGAAATTCTGTATTGGTTTTACTTTGTTTTTCTAGCAATATTGGTCTAGTAAACATGTAAAAAGATGGGGTTTTGATGATCGTGAGGCATTGTTTTGTTCAAATTTTTCGAATGTATAAAATGTGATTTCGTCAATTTTTTTATAAGTTACGTGTGAAACGCGATTTTGTGAACTGTAAAGCGGTCTAAATTATTGTTTTCACGTTTCATGAGTCGAAAATGTTAAACAAAGTTTGATCCATGAGACTTGGAATTTCATGCTTTCTCTACTGCATCATCTTGGTCTGCTAAACATGTAAAACGATGGGGATTTGATGTTCTTGAGGCATTGTCTTGTTCAAATTCTCCGAATGTATAAAACATGAATTTGTCAAGTTTTTTTATAAGTGACATGTAAAATGCAATTTTGTAGACTGTGAGGCGGTCTGAATCATTGTTTTCGTGCTTCATGAGTCAAAAATGTTAAACAAAGTTTGATCAATGAGACTTGGAATTTCATGCTTTCTCTGCTGCATAAAGTTTTAATTCATTTATTTCATCTTGTATTTCCTTAATTTTCTTAGCAGTCTTTCTTTAGTCTACTGCATATGAGCAAATGTGGATTTGTATATTATAACCCTTATTTTTATTTTCTAGATTTTCTTATGTAAGTAATTAGGATGACCAAAAGGGATTTTTCATTAGAGGGAATGGAGGAGGAGGATTTGGAGGTCACCTGTGATGAAAGGCTGTTTGATTTTCTTCATGCAACTAGAAATTCATCTAGATTTCTTTAAATTAGAGATATGCTCAATGCTCCCTTTGATTTGCAAGAGCTTTTAAAGAATCTTGAAGATAAACTGAAGGATTTTAAGGTGTTTTATGATAGACATGTGGAAGGCCTAGAGATTGAGGGATTTGTCCATTATAGCAATGTAATGGAAGCTTCTAATGCTGCTAGAACAACTTTGCAAACAAGGTTTAGCCTTATTGATGAAGAATTCAAGAAGTGGAAAGCAGATTGCCCTTTCCATCAGAATCAACAACAATGTCTTCTTGTATAGAAGGATGTTGGATTTCTTGTATATCTTCAATATATGGATAGTTGTTCTTCAAATACAATGTAAGAGAAGAAGATGGAGGATATTGCATGCAAAGACAAACAAGTTGAAGAGAAGGGTGAAATGTTTCAGGAGGATATTGAGAACCAGTTAGTGCAGGGATTTGATGTTGCTTTGTTTAAAAGTAAAAACATTACAAAAGTGGAAGAAAAGGAGATACAGTTGAGTGCAGAAATTGAAACATATACTCTTGAATGTGTCCCAGCATTTTCCAATTATCTCATCAATAAAAAAAATATTTATTGCTAAATGATATTCAACACCTTTTTTATCTTAGAGAAGATTACTGCTTGTTGGAAATCCTTGTTGTATGGGGTCAAAATGATAAGAATTTTATAGGTTATGAAGAGGAATTGCTAGCAACTCTTGATGTTCAGGGAGAGAAATTTCAAGACAGTTCTGTAGCCTTTCATTCTTGTATTAATCAGATCGTGAAATATGAAAAGGAGGGGGACACCTTCAGAGGAAGAGTTCTTACAAATTCAATAGCGACTTGGTATTGGTAACATGGGGCATGAAGAGAAACTGAAGTCTCCATTAGAGGAGAAACCAAAAAGTTCAATAAATCTATATGATGATAGTCTTCTTGAAGAAGATGAAAACCCTAAGGTATGAAAGATAATTCTAAGATATCCATTGTGATTTATATTAGAGTATGTTATGCATTATACACAAATATTTTTGGATATTTATCTAGTGGTATCTTATACTATTGTGGTTTATTGTGCAGATAGAAATTGAAGATGCAAACAAATTTCTTGGAAGAGCCAAGGGCTCAAGGCCATTGAAGCTTAAGGCCTCAAGGGCTCAAGGCCATTGAAGCTTAAGGCCTTGGTCATTATATTGGAAGCTTAAATAATCAAACAGTTGCAATCTATCATAGCAAGTTGTCAAGCTCTCCAAGCTTACCAATAATGGCTTTGAAAGCTATATTCAAGGTATTTGGATCCCAAGCTTTCAATAGAGGTTCAGACAAGATAATGTTGGTGGAGAAGGAAGAAGCTGTAAGAGTGTTTGGCTTCATGCCTAGAAATAGTGAATCTAGGGCAAGATACTTTGGAGTTATTGCCTCTTATTTGCTCTCCCATGTAGGAGATGCCAAGAATTTGAAGCTCCTTCCAAGCTGTTGGAAACAAGAGTTCCTAAAATGTAGAGGTCTCATCAAGTGGGATGATTCAAAGGATTCCCTTAGAAGACCCAGTGAATTCCCTAAAACTAAAGACTCTTCTGCAACAACAAAGTTGGACTAAAAGATGTTAAGGGTTTCTTGAAACCCATATTTTTCCATCTCTTTGTCTAGTTTGTAACCATTCAGAATATATTTGCTTTGCACAAGAGTTTAAATATCCCTATTTTCTTCTTTGGGTAATAGTGAATATAGTCCTTGCCAAAGATGATGTATTACATGATACGATTGTGTCTTTCGGCTTGAATTTGTGCCAAATTTGTATGTAGAACCATTGAAAGACCTCTAATAAATTGTTTGGTTTGTATCTTCCACCTTAATGTCTTGTGTGTCTAAAGTATTTTGTTCTTGCTTGATAATGTGATTTTTCCATACCTTGGGTTGACCAAATAGATGGAGATCCATATGTTTTGATAAAATATGGAGCATGGTTGTATAAAATATGCTACATAGTTAACAAATAAAGAAATTCAATTAGAAAATCCTATATGAGTCAGACAATAAAGAGGCATACATATGCAAACTTCTTACCATATAGTGAGTGAAGTGTTGATTACCCCAAGCTTCTGTCATTGCCTTTTTTAAAAGGTTCAATTGGTTTTTAAAGTATTTGAGATCATCATCATTCCACTTTGTTTTATCCCAATAAAAGAATACTTTGTCTAGTGTTTCCCAAACATTGGCTTTTCTATTCCGAGCTTGTCCATTATCAGCATGATCCTTAACTGTAGTATGTAGGCACTTCCATTGATTGTATCTAATAGTTGAGCCACCATTCCTAGAGTTTATCCTACCAAGTCTCCCATGAAAGTCTAGGAACCTTCTAGCCTTCACTCCACCAATAGATGGCTTTTTGGGGACACAATCGCCATCCTTAGACGTTTGAAGATCTCGTTCAATAACAACATTACCACCATGCAAACCAATTGTAGATAATACTTTTTCAATATTTGTTATAGCATCTATTATAGCTAATAATGGTTTCAGCTTCCATGCAAATCCTATATAAATATAAACAAGCTTTTCAATTATCCTACAAAGTGCATGAAGTGTACAGATATGGGCATTCACTAAAGGAATATCTAGGATTGGCTTAAACTATGAATCCTTATTGTGCCTAGAGGGAGCTCTATTCCAATTGCTTGAGTTCAACTCTCTAGCTAGGGACATGCAATACAAGCAAGGAGATCTAGAGTTGGCTCCCTTTGATACATTGTACATACATTTAAGTGTCTTGAAGTCACCAGCTATGTGCCACTCAATCTTATAGTTCCCAAATCCTTCAACAATAGCTCTTCTCCTGCTTGTTTTCTCTTAATAACATCAGGTACTAGTGTTCGATGAAAAACCCAATATAATATATCAAAATCCTCAGTATCTACTTCGAATGCTCCTGGCCACCAAATGTTGTGTTTCGATTGAACACTGAATAACATTGAGTGATTGTAATGATCTGATGAAAGTGCTCTATTCATCAAGGTAATAGAGACCCTCTCTAGTTTTGTACATTTTAGAATCTCACTTTCATCAAGTTTAGCCACAAATCTAGCCACTCCTTGTGCCTTTTCTCATGACAAGTCATAGAATCTAATCATTAAGCATTGTAGGGTAAGCAAGTCAAGGAAAATATTGTTAAATTCATTGAATGCAACTTCCTTTTTCTTGCCCTTGAAGCTAGCCTTGATATGGAAAGGCTCACCCAGAATCTCCATTTCCTTGTTATTCGCTCTCTATTTAATAGTTCTAATCATAGATAGCCTTGGAAGTATGCAATTACGTACTTGTCCTTGCTTCATATTTGACTATAAAAGCTGAAAAAGTTGTATAGAAGCATCTCGACTAATACTAATATTATCTAGTGTCTTCTACACTAACTCAGTATCCAAAAAGAGATCCTTTATAAATGACTCCAAGCATTGTTTCTTTGCCTTTTTAAATTTCTTCTTCTCCAAAATATCTTTTGAAACTATTGAAGGAAAAAGATTATAATTCAACTGAGATGCTTTGAAAGAATCTCTTTCACTTGCATTCGATTTAAGAAGAGACCTAAACAAAATCAACATCACAAAATAATACAATTAATTATAAACAAAGCCATATTTCATATTTTTAAGGTGGAATAAAAATGTACCTTGCTGCTTGGATTCTTTTACTACAACCACCTCCTCATGGTCTAAGACTCTCAATATTTCTAAGAGCCTTTTGTCGATTTCAAAGTCCTAAAATATTTTTCTTTCATTGATAATATTTGATGCATTTCTCCAACAAATGAATCCTTTTTTGATAGCCTTCTAGCATTTGCAATAACTCGTTGTTATGTTTCGATAAAAGATGGTTCTCCCATTTGAGGACATCCTTTTCTACAACCAAGTGTATAGCCTGGAAACCCATTATAACCATCACCAATGAACCTCAACAATGAAGAGCTATTATAGAAAGGCGGAGTGCTATTTTTGCTAGGATCTTTGGGATATAGCCTACCATCTAACCAAAGATCAAGCTTCTTCTTTCCTTCAAACATGAGTATATGTTTTGTAGACTATGTAACGATAATGGGTTTTGTTCTCTTCCTTATTGGTTCATACTCACTATCTAAGATGATAAAGAGGCCATTTACTAAAGCTACAGAGATCATTGGATGACTGATCCATAGCTAAGGATGTGATTAGAAGATTGGATTGAAAAAGTATGTAAATTAGAAACAAGAAGGAAAACGAAGAAGAAACTAGTAAGTATGGGAAAGAAAAAAGAGAGTGAGAATGGAGGGAAGTAATCAAACATCAAACAAAATTCAAATTGAATATTAGTTTTCACTTTAATGAGGATGAGTAAGATCTTGATTATGACAATCTTTGTCACCTTTATGGCGGCCTAGATTTCTAGGTTTGATGTGACCACGATAATATCGCGACACTGACTTATTAAATTTTTTTATATATTTACTTACCAAAATATAAAAACTTTTAAAAATAAAAAATAATTTTATTTTCTAAAACATTTTCTCTCTCTAGGATCTCTTACATGGCATTTTCGAGACCTCAAAACTCCCCTAGTGTTTGGTTAAGGACCATAGTTGGACTTGCTCTATGATTCTCCCTTGAGCATGGTAGAAATAACCTCAAGATTAATTGGTGATGTCTTCCAAGTGTCTATCTCCACTCAAACTACCTCCTTTCTATTTTTGAAAAACATCAATCCATTATCCCAATCCTCTATCACATGGACACTTCACATCCAGGGTCTTCCAAATAAGATGTCATTATCCACACCTTTCATCACAATGAAGTTCACTAAAAACTAGACTATTGGTATCCTAATTGGTCAACCCTTTAATACTCCAAACAGGAAAACCTTTGTACCATTAGCAAGAGTTACATTGAATCTAGTAGTTTTGACAGGTGGACTTCCCCGTACTTGTGACATTGTGTAGTGGCTAAGAATGCTCGCTCCTACCCCTATGTTTGCAATGCCTTTTCACGTCACATCTCCTAATGCCACAATGGGTAAGATTGCATGCATCTCAGTCCCTTCCCAAAACAAATTGATCTATAGTGACCCTATCATAAGAGAGGGTGTTACACTTGGAATGTGAGTGTCATTATCTACTTCCCTTACTATTTTTGTTCTCTCTTGCCTCTCGACCTATGTCTTAAACGTACTCCACAACCATTGGTTTTGTCTCATTAGTTTCCTTAAAGGCAATGACACTTGTGTTGATACAAAAGCTACTAGCAATCCTGCATCAAATTCCTTGGTTACATTCCTACCAGGTGGCCATCTCTAGGTCTGTGGTTGAGGTAAGGTGGGGTTTCTCTAGATGGATGTGAAGCTCTTCTCCTTGACTAGTTGTTGCTCGTCGTATGTAAGTTAGTGAGGAGGACGTGGATGTGTCATGATCCTTATGTCCTAGTATAGATTGTATGAGGTGTGCTTGCACTTCTTTGACCCATCCCCTTACCTTTTCTCTAATCTCCATTTGGTGTCTTAGGTTAGGTATTCCCCTATCTTAGCACTTTCCTTCTTCTCATTTTTTGGAATTGAGGTTTTGGGTATTACATCAGGTACTTGCCTTCCTAATGTTAGCATTGTAGCATTGTCACTCTTAAAATTAATCTTCTTTTCTAATATTTTCTTCTTCTTTTTCCTATTTTTCTTCCCAATAGAAGAAACATCTACATTTCTAGGTCTAGGTATTGACATTCCAGCCTGTTTGGCTTGTGCCCTAATCATCACATCAAGTGGTATGGGTGTGGCATCATCATTTAGGGTTTCAATTCCAAATAACCCCAAGGGCACTAATGGCATGTTCGAGCCACTTTTTGATACTTTCCTCCTAGGGAAATCCACATATAAGTGTACGATACCACACTCAGGGCATCACAACTCAGTTTTGTCTTTGTTAGCCTATTTCTTCTCAAGGCGCTAAGAGGAGATGTGTCCAGGATTATTGCAATTCCAACACATCACTAATTTCTATGTTTGCATTCCTTCATACCCTTGTTCTCTTCCTCTACCTAATGTCATCATCAAGATGGGCTTGTAGTCCATAAGAATCGGGTTTCCCTCTTCATCATATGAGATGTGTAAGGGTTTATATAAGACTCCTCCTCAAGTGGTTCCTCTACATAATGCACATGAGCATTACTCTATGGCAAGGTAATGATTGGTGCTAAAGGCCAAGGTATACTGGTTGGATTGATATCTACCCTTGGTACAACTAGTCTTTGACCATTTTGGGAGCAAGTAGAGCTAATGGAGCTCCTTAACCAAATTGGAATTGGAAATTCTTTAGATACTATGATTGATAAGATTATTGGTATGGTAAGCTTCAAGTCAATCCACAATGGATAGCTTCATGCCCATACCTAGTACGATTAGCACAAGTCCTAGGTCTCAATTCAGGACACTCTATTGACAAATGGTTACCTCCATAGTGTACACACTGGAGGTTTATCGTAGTAAGTCTTCACAAGGCATCTTGAAGTTTGAGAATCTCTAACTTGAGGTCAGACATCTCTTGAGAGAATTCCACTCCCTTGCCTTTATCATGCGCTTCAAATGTTGCTTGCTTGCTATGTATGGTGGATCTTTCACTATGAATAGTGATGATTCACGTCAAATGTGTGTCTTTGTTGCTCCTTTCTTTTAGTAGATCATCCACCCCTATGGCCTCATCAAATACATTTGCCAATACATCTCTCTACAAGATCAAGTTGCTAGCCAGGGCTTTGTATAAATCCTCATTTTTAATCCCATTTTAATAAAGATAGTTGACATATCCTTGGGCATAGGTCTCTCAAGTTCTAAGATCCTCTTCTAGAGACTTCTCACATGGGTGATGTAGTCTTGGATTTACTCCTTGTCCTTCTCACTCACATTCATGAGCTTGATGATTATATTATTAGAGCACCCATCTTTCAAGAAGCATTTGATGAACAAGTTCTTGAGAGTATTAAAATTATTCCTTTTGGTGTCATTGAGGCTTGTCAGCCATGTTCAACATTTTTCCCCTAAATAAAAATCAAAAGGTTGTGCTCTTTTGTTAGTGTCCATGAGGTCCAGTTTGTTAGATTTCATGGAAGCAGGAAGGAGAGCAACACGGAGTGAAGCAACATGCTTACACTCTCTATTCTTCTTATTATTCATTTAGCACACACACAGTGCATATACAACCTAAGGTCATAAAGACCATTCACACTAGAAGTAACACCGACTTATTTAATACACCTAACTGATCTAGCCAGACTAGATGTGTCCAGCTCATGTCGGTCAACACACAAGTACGAGCTTGATATTCTAACACTCCCCCTCAAGCTCAAGACAGCATATGTACTCCAAGTAGCTGTCTAAAACCACAAAACTTATCTTTACCCAGAGACTTGGTAAAGATATCTGCTACCTGCTCATCAGTCCTCACATGCATAAGATCAACCTTTCCTACAAGGACCATCTCACGAATAAAGTGGTAGTGTATCTCTATGTGTTTTGTCCTGGCATGGTAAACTGGATTCATGGCCAGGAGTACACTACTCAGATTATCACATAGCAATTTCACTGGAGCATCAACCTGAATATCCAAGTCAGCCATAAGCTTGAGCAACCAAGCAATCTCACATGCTGCCAATGTAGCCCCCCTGTACTCTGCCTCAGTACTAGATAAAGCAACCGTAGGCTGCTTCTTGCTGCTCCAACTGATCATGCTGCTACCAAAGCCAAAGGCATAGCCACTCGTAGATCGTCTGTCAGTTGAGCATCCTGCCCAATCTGCATCTGTGTATCCAATCAGTGTCAAGGGCTTATCTCTGACATAGAACAGCCCATAGTCTATAGTGGACTTAACATACCTCATGATGCGTCTAACTGCATCCAAGTGCGGCTTTCTCGGCTTCTGCATAAACTGGCTTATCAGCCCTACTGCATAGCTCAAGTCAGGCCTAGTGATGGTCAAGTAAATCAGACTGCCGACCATCTGCCTGTACATAGTCACATCTTCTACTTCAGCCCCAATGTTCATGTCTAGCTTTACATTCTGGTCGAGAGGTGTATCCAGTGGTTTGCATTCAGCCATGCCATACTTCTTAAGCATTTCCATGGCATAGTGCTTCTGCATCAGCCATAAGCCATTTTCAGCTGGAACAACCTCAATACCCAAGAAATACTTCAGATCTCCCAGATCTTTCATGTCAAATTCAAATTTCAGCATCTTCATAGCATGCTGAATTCCCATGTCATCATCTCCAGTGATTATCAGGTCATCAACATATATGACCAGCACTACCAAGCCACTGTCAGTCTTCTTTGTAAATAGGCTATGATCAGCCCTACCAACAGCAAACCCCAATCTCTGCAAGTAGTTACTGATCCTAGCATGCCAAGCTCTTGGAGCCTGTTTTAGCCCGTATAATGCCTTTTTCAGCCTGCATACATAATGCTGAAAATCAGGGTGCACATACCCTTCCGGCTGAACCATATAGACATCCTCTGCTAGGTCACAGTTAAGAAATGCATTCTTAACATCCATCTGCTGTAATTTCCAGCCTTTAGCAGCAGCCAAGGCAATAACAGTTTGTATGGTTGCCATTTTTGCAACCAAACTGAATGCTTCATCATAATCCAAGCCATACTGCTGAGCATATCCTTTAGCGACCAGCCTTGCTTTGTACCTTTCCACACTGCCATCAGACTTACATTTGATTTTATAAACCCATTTGCAGCCAACAGGCTTTTTCCCTTCAGGCAGTGGTACCAAATCCCAAGTCTGATTTTCAGCCAAGGCTTTCATCTCTTCGTCCATAGCCATGCACCAATTTTCATCCTTTGATGCTTCAGCATAAGTACCTGATTCTTTGATCTCTATCACTTTTGTCATGTACGCATAATGCTTTGCAGAATAACCAGAGTACATCAACCTGTCAACAGGGTATCTGACCCTCTGCGATCGTCTAGGCTGTGGTGCACTGCTCGATTCCCCTCTCTCATGAGGCGGAATATACCTATTCTGCCTCGTACCAGGCGTGTAGACAGTCAGAATACCAAGTTCGATGTCTAAAGTATCACTAGACTCATAGCCCGAAGTCATTCTGCTAGGTGTCATCATACCATCCTCAATAACTTTCTCTTTTCCTTTGCTATCCAAGACATCATGTCTCCCCCTCACTGACATACCCGTGTCAGTGAACGGTGAGCTCCTCAATCTCCCTGTCCATGGGGATATTGTCTGACTGATAGGTCCTATCATAGCAGTGCTCTGCTGCATATCAACTGTAGAGACATGAGTGGAAGGCATATCGGATGGCACTGCAACTGGTGATACATACCAAGAACCCATCTCATCAAAGATGACATCCCTGCTTACCAAAGTCTCCCTCGTAGAGGGATCATAACATTTGTATGCCTTCTTCTCCTGCAAGTATCCAATGAACACACTCTTATGTGCTTTGGGATCGAGCTTTTTCCTTTTCTCATCTGGAATGTGCACATAAGCAAGACAGCCAAAGACCTTCATCTGTCTTACATCCGGCTTGTAGCCATAGAGCCTCTCAAACGGTGTCATGTCATGAATGCCTACAGTGGGAGTCCTGTTCAGAATATATGCAGCTGTCACAACAGCCTCTGCCCAATAGTAAAGTGGCATATGCTTCTCATTCATCATGGCCCTAGCAGCTTCCATCAGAACCTTGTTTTTCCTTTCAGCTACTTCGTTTTGCTGCGGAGTGTAGCTGCAAGTTAGCTGCCTACGAATGCCATTTTCAATCAAAAAAACAGCAAATTCATTGGAGACATACTCCCCACCGCTATCAGATCTCAAGCAAGAGGTGTAACATTCAAATTCCTTCTCAACCTGCGCTTTAAACTTCTGAAAAACAGCAAAGACCTCATCTTTTGTTTTCAATATGTAAAGCCAGGTATATCGACTGTAATCATCAATGAAAGATACATAGTATCTAGAACCCCCCATAGATGCATTATGAGCTGGTCCCCAAACATCAGAGTGCACTAACTGCAGTGGTCGTGTACTCTGTCTTACATGCCTGACAAACGGCAATCGTGACTGCTTACCAAATTGGCAAGCCTCGCATACATGACCAATATCTGAATATTGGAATCTAGGTAACCCTGTTACCAGCTGCTTCTTCTGCATGGTCTGCAGCCTCTGCAAATTGACATGCCCACTCTCTTGTGCCAAATCTCTAAGTCCCTGATAGTGCCAGAACCATGGGCAAACATAGCGGAGTTCAGCTCTGGCAGTGTAGCATCAAGAGTGAACATTCTTCCATTTCTATGGCCTTTCGCGATCAACTTGCATCCATTGCCAAACTCTTCAATAAAGCAGCCATGCTTATTGAAGCGAACCTGCAAGTTCTGCTCTGTCATCTGGCCCACAAACAATAGGTTCTTCGTAATTGAAGGGACATGCAAAACATCATGAAGATTCTTCTTCCTACCATCATGTACAACTAGAGGCACTTTCCCCTTGTGCTCTATGCTATGCTGCGTATCATCTCCTGTGCAAACATAGCCATGCTTATCTGCAACCATCTCAGTGAACCAGTCACCATGTGGGGTCATATGGTTTGATGCCCCTGAATCAATATACCATACTACATCATCAGATGATTTTTCAGCAGCCTTATCTTGGACATACTGCATGGCAAACAGTCTATCACTAGAATCATCTGCCTGACTGGACGTAGCATAATGTCCATGCTGCTTGCCCTTCTGATTTCCCTCCTTCTTCTAGCAATCCTTTGCAATATGTCCATAATTTCCGCAGTAGTGACAATCCTTATCTTTATTTGGATTGTCTGACTGACGCTGCTACTACCATGAGCCTCTGCCACGGGAGTTAGATCTCCCCCTGCCTCGAAAGTTGCCACTACCTCTTGCATTTGATGACTGGTGATTGCTATTACTATAGGATGCATTCTGCTGGCCTCCTCTGCCAGATCCATAGCCTCTACCACGGCTACCATGACCACGCTGATTCGAATAAAAAACTACATCCTTATTCTTTGAGCTGCTTGACCCTGTAGCTAAGCCAAGCTTCACCTCTTCATGAATCAATAATGCAATCAGCTCATTAAAATCAGGCATCTCAGCCCGCACAAATACTGAAGTGTCAAAAGACTTGTACTCCAGACCCATGCCATTTAAGGTCACTGCAACCATATCCTCATCTTCTACCTGTGAGCCAACAGATGCGAGCTGATCTGCTAAGGTTTTAATCTCCGTGACATAGTCCTGTATGGATCTGTTCTTCCTCTCTATGTTGTTGAATTTTTGCTTCAGTTGTATCTTCCTGGCACTCGTAGTTGTGCCATAATATCTGACCAATATGTTCCATGCATCTGTTGGGGATTTACAGTTCATGATCTGCATCACCATAGCATCCAAGATACATAATGACAGCCAATGTAACACTCTACGAGCTCTTTCTGTCCAGGCTCGATGCGCTCGTCTTTGATCAGCTGTAGGATTCCTATCTGGAACTTCAGGTTCAGCCTCAACACCTGTCACTAAGTCCCAGTATCCTTTGCCTATCAGAAAGTTCTCCATGCGGAACTTCCATATTGCATAATTGTTACTATCAAGCTTTTCTCCCACAATCTGGGTTACATTATCAGTTCTATCAGCATTTGCCATGTTGCAGACCTTGCCTGACTACCTGCAAACCAAGATCTTCTTAACGGTTCAACTTCAGCCTGAAACTGTTTATGACAGTTTTCTGCAATTATTTGCAGTAAAAAACCACGGTATTTCAGCCCACTAACAGTCCAAAATAGCTCACACCAAGTGGCTTAACCTGTGAGTAAAGCAATCAATGCAAATACTATGTATTCACTTCGGTTTGAACTCCTGCAACCTCACTGCCAAGGTACATATATGCAGTCTGAAAACCGTAAACTGTAAATAATCGACAGCACTTTCAAGTCCAAAACTGAGTGGTAATCATGTCACACATGTCCCAAAAACTCCTAGATAGCTGCTAGTACACTTGGCAGTCATGACAAGAGCATAGAGTCACAGAACAGTGCATAACCAGCATATACAAGTGTCAACAAATTTAGTTGCAGGTTGCAATCAACCAAAGTTCAGCATATCAAGTTCCAATCAGCCCCAAACTGTCTTCCAATCATGTCATACATTTACTTCGTAATGACAAGGTCAATATATGAGCATCTGGGTATACATAGGCAACCTGTTTTCACTGACCGAAGCATCAACCTTCATGAACCATTTGTACTTGACCAAGACAATATGTCTGCATTTACTTCAGCTCTAGACTTCAATTTTCAAGGATGATCATTGCATGTTTCAAGCCTCCATACATCCAGCATGTATATGTCAGCTCTCATAGGTGATAGAGCTCTAAAAATGACCTGTATTGCATCAGTAGTATCCAATGCTTGTCACTGATAGTATATGACAGTTTTCAGCAGTAAAACAGTTCTCAGATCTGAATATTTTAATGAGAAAATTCAGCTCAAGTACTTCACATCAAGTACATATGACTTCTTGACTTGTGTTGTCTGCAATGCAATCTTCCCAGCATATTAGGGAGCTTCAAGTGCTCTTCAGGATCAAAATAGTGATGTAAATCACTGTATTCAGTAGTGTACATTCAATTTCAGACCTGTATACCTGCATAACAGTCCATGCCTCATCACCCAAGCTTCCATTGACTTGTCAGACCTTCAAGGTCACACCCCAGGGTCAGCATACACTTCAAAGAGCACGTACAAGATGCTTAATGCCTCGTTTAGTAGCTGTAGGACATGAATATGAACCAGGCGCAACAGCGCAGACTGGTAGGAGGGGTAGCACAGCTCACGATTTTATTAACCAGGGCAATGAAGCACTCTAAGGTGCTCAATACATCCCTCTCAAGGCTACAAACAAGCCTTTGACACTGCCATTGATCATTAAGCATACCACTATGCATTGCATACCTTCCATTGTCCAATGGCTTCAGCCTGTTTGAAGAAGAATGACCTCTTCTCTGACTTCAGCTCATGCAAGTCCAATGCCACACTCCCAGGCACCCAGTCTTTGCCGATTCATGGCTCTGATACCATGTTAGATTTCATGGAAGCAGGAAGGAGAGCAACACGGAGTGAAGCAACATGCTTACACTCTCTATTCTTCTTATTATTCATTTAGCACACACACAGTGCATATACAACCTAAGGTCATAAAGACCATTCACACTAGAAGTAACACCGACTTATTTAATACACCTAACTGATCTAGCCAGACTAGCTGTGTCCAGCTCATGTCGATCAACACACAAGTATGAGCTTGATATTCTAACACAGTTGACATCCCTCTAGCTAGATCTAGGATGCGTTGGATTTGACCCAACTCTATCTCCTTTCTTTGCTTATCTAACCTTTGCTTTGACATAAACCTTGCAACTTTCTTAATGAGATCCTTGCCCATCTTCCTCTTGACTTCTACATCAGCCATGACCTCTTCCACATCCCTTCCTCTATGTTCAACCCACATGTGTTGGTCATAGAGTGATATTAGCTGCTAAATATATGTAGGAAACTTCATAGCATCCCAATCTAGACTATCTGTGTTAGAGATTGTCCCTACCATGATCTCTGGTTGTCCTTAGCTAACAAGCTCCTCGATGAAATTGATCTCAAGGCTCGATTCCGTCAGATGGAGGGGAGATACGTGTTAGAAATGCGGGATCTAGAGCATGACATAACCGGAAGCTATGGAGGATGGAAGGAGAAGTGTAGACTCATGATGGAATGGACACTGTTTGTTACACAAGTGAATTAGGTTCCAAGATTGAGACTTGGACTCATAAACACAATCTTGTGTATGTGGACAATGACATTGACACTTTACTGAAATGAAAAGAGTACTATCATTGCTTTAAGAAAGGAAGCAAGTACAATGCTTTATAGGAAAGTAGGAAACTGCAGTAGGCACCATTGTGCATATGGGATAAGTTAGCCTGCATGTCCTTGACCCTGAGACTCCATACAAAGAGGCTGTTTGAGTGTGATTGCTGATTCTCAACACCCCTCCTCAATCACAACTAGGAAAGGCACAAAGTGTGTAGAGGCTGTAATGAGAACCACCTGCAAAGTGTGGGTATACCACAGACATGGCAAAACACCAGAGGCTGTCGCAGAAAAAAGCTAAGTGTGGGTACCATAAACATGGTGGACATCCAGAGGCTGTAACAAGGGCCTCACAAAGTGTACAGGGACTGTAATGCCAAGTTACATAAGGAGTTTACATAGCTTATGGCAGGAAGCATTAGGGCAAGGAAAAATACAAGGCTATTAAAACAGTCTATCAGAATTATGAGAGTACAAGGACTGATGAGTCTTGTCCTTCCGATCCTGGTGATCTTCATCTTCTTCTTCCTTTGCTTCATTTTCTTCTTCTTCTTTGACTGCGACTAGATAGGCCTTTTGGGATCTCTTTCTTGCGTGGCAGAACTTCTCGGTGTGTCCTGTCCTTTTGCAGAAGTCACAAAAGAGCTGATCTTTCTTGCCTTTGTACCTGTTGCCCACATATAATGCATGCTCATCTCTAGAGGTACTTGGTTCTTCTTTAGTTTTTAGCTTTTTTTCTTCTTCTAACAGTGATGCCTGGATATCAACAAGTTCAGGATTTGGCATGTTGATTAAAGTTGTTGATACGTTATTATATTCAGGAGGCAAGCTCTTAAGTAGAACACCGATGCAAACATCTTCATCCATTTTAATGTTGATTCCTGCAAGTTGGGTTAGGAGTCCTTCCATGTAATTAAGATGTGTGGCAAGTGATGTGCTGGACTTCATTTCAAGCCTGAAGAATTCAATTAGGAGGCCATACTTTGATGATTTAGATTGTGCACCGAACAGGGTGTCAAGTCTTTTCCATGTATCCTGTGAGGTCTCACAGTTATCCACGTGATGGATATAACTGTCATCTAGCTCCAATTTGATAATGGTCTGGGCTCTGTCATCATTCTTTTGCCAAGTAGTTGCAAGGTCCACGTCCCGCGGTTTCTTCTCTTTGCCATTTGTGATGGCCCAGAGACCCTTCTTCATCAGGATGAGCTTGATGCGGGTTTGCCAAGTGTGGAATCCGACTCCTTTGAATCGAGCATTTGGCGAGTCTTTGCCCATGTTAGATTTACGAAAACAGTAGCAAATCAACTTCAGACTTTATTAGATTTGAGCAACAGAAGAATTGATTGAGAGACACAAGTGCTAAAAAGCACTAACTGAGTGTCAATGAATACCAAATCTGCAAAAGTCTTTTACTCCAACTCCAAGTGATCTTCCCCTTCTTGATTTGATGCTGATGTCTTCAGATCTGAGTGACAGTACTTTAACGAACTTCAGAGAGTATTGCTCAGTGATTAAAATCACTGTTGATAACTTCAGTGAGAGAAACAGTGAAAAATGTCAAGATTTTGAAGCTTTTGGCTATGGTGGAATTAGGGTTTCTGAGACAGGGGCCTGGTTTTTTGCTTATTGCAGGAGCTACAGTGCATCATTTTCAAAACTTTTTACATATCTAGGAAGCTTATGTCATGGGCTACCAAAGCCCCATGGAGATTGTGAACATCGTGGTCAATATGCAGCGCGCAGGTGCCGCGAACAGAATCGGCGTAGATCTGGACAGCGAGGTCAAATTTCTGCAATGCTGGAGCCAGGGAGCATCAATGTCATTGATTATTGTGCCAAGATGAAGCGTCTTGAGTAGAGGAACAACTCTCCAGAAGAAATCGTGGGCTGAAATGGCCTGGTTGAAGAGTTATGGAAGCTCCAAGAAAGGTAGGTCCTGTCTGGCTATGGCAGACACAGAACAGAGATTGGGGATTTTCACAATGCTGAGCTCCATATGGTCCAATGTCCTGGATTGATGTGATACAGGGAAGCTTTATGAGTTGGGGAATACTTTTCCAGAAGGAAGCTCCAAGAGATTTGACCTGTGGAGTGAGATATAAGCAGTTCAATCTGACAGGGTGCTGCTGGCTATGGCTGCCATGGAAGCTTCAGTGAGAGTAGAGTTGAGAAAAGAAGTCATACACTGACACTGAGCTGGATGGAGGTTCAGAAGAATCAAGAGAGGCTGGAGAAGCAATGCCATGCCCAACTGGGCTCTGATACCATGTTAGAAATGCGGGATCTAGAGCATGACATAACTGGAAGCTATGGAGGATGGAAGGAGAAGTGTAGACTCATGATGGAATGGACATTGTTTGTTACACAAGTGAATTAGGTTCCAAGATTGAGACTTGGACTCATAAACACAATCTTGTGTATGTGGACAATGACATTGACACTTTACTAAAATGAAAAGAGTACTATCATTGCTTTAAGAAAGGAAGCAAGTACAATGCTTTATAGGAAAGTAGGAAACTGCAGTAGGCATCATTGTGCATATGGGATAAGTTAGCCTGCATGTCCTTGACCCTGAGACTCCATACAAAGAGGCTGTTTGAGTGTGATTGCTGATTCTCAACAATACGGAGCTCTACCCCGAGACCTACGGACCGCTTATTGATCAAGCGTTTCAAGCCAAGCGGCCATGGCTACCTCTCACATAGCCGATGTGCAATGCCTACCTTACGGGTATAGTGAGCTTACCTTGATGCTCGATCGAGTTTCCTCCTCTCTCTTGCACTCTGGTAGCTCCACGATCCTTATGGCAAGCTCAAGCAACCTCAAGCCCCCTCCGTCAAGCTCCATCCTCCATAGCTGCACGAGAGAAGAGAAGAGAAGAGAAGAAGAGAAGATGAAGAGAGAAGATGGAGAGCTTCTTCTCCACGATCCCTCACTCTCACACACTCACTCCCTCACTCAAGCATAAGCAAGAAGGCAAGAAACAAGAGAAGAAGAAGAAGAAGCTTTGGCCACACACAAGAATCGGCTTCTCATTCACTTTTGAACTTTATATACATCCCCTACTTTTTGGGCGGTTATCCCCACTTTTTATATGTCTGGCCATTAGCCTACGCCCTCTTTTCCTATTTCCCACCATTATAACTTATCCCATTCCCACTAATGCATACAATTTGTACAGGAGTGAGCCCGGCACTCTTTTTACAAGGATTCGGGAGCGCCTTCATATTTAATGGCATGCTTTTACTCTTTTCTTTTCGCGAGGTGACACTGAAGCCTTCTGGAGAGGTTGTCATTCAAATTTTCACGGTCTGACCTCCATCCGGGGCGCCTTTTCCTTCCTTTGTTGTCCTGTGCCTTTTCGGTTATCTCATTCTTCCATTTTTCTTGCACTTCTGTTCCATTTTCCGATCCTCTGTGCTACAGTAAACATCATGCAACCCTTGCAACACCTATGGTTAGTACTCAATAAAACTTAGAGAATTTGTAGGTTTGCAGCGTGCTTTGGATGATCACATTAAGATTTTAAACATTCCCAACATTTTCAGCACACCCATAGCTAGTCATTCTAGCTAGTAGTGATGTCATGGGCAGCTAGTCTATCTATCTATTCACCCCAATTTGTTCTAATGCCTAATGATTTGATATCTAGCCCAAGATCTGAAATTTTTATTGAAAAAACATAGTAAATTGCAGGAAATGCAATCTTGAATGTGTCATCAATAAAACATCCATAAACAGCCTGCCAAACAATTACAATTGACTAGCTAGTCATCATATCAGACTAGCTTCAAAGCAACCTTTTGATCCCAACCAATGAATATTAAAAATTTTTAAAATTTTCACAGATATTTATAGTGAAACTTCACCAAACTTAGCTTCAAAACAAGTCCACACAACAATCCCAAACTAGCTTTCATAAATCATGACTATATCCACTTAAAGTACGTAGTTGGTACCTCTCTTGTGCAAGACTAGCCAACTATCATAAGATCACCAATATTCTATGAAAAGTAAGGTTAAAAAATCAATTTTAGGCTAAATTACTGATGATAAATGATCAGTACTCTTCTTTCCCTTCATGTACTTATATTCTAGTATTTGCGCAGGAGGCTACCCGTGAGAACTGTGACTAACTAGTTGTCAACTTGTTGCCACTATTCTTTGCCTATTTTTTCCAAGCATTAATTCTCATAAGAAATTCAGAATAAATATTTAAAAATTTTAAAAAAATCCAGCATCACTCACGTTACTTTATCTTCTAAAAATATGCTCCAAAACACATAGATAGCAAACAATGTACCTAGTTGTTATAAGTACCATCGTTTCTAAGAGCCTCTTTCTTAATTTATTAGAATCAGAAAATCCAAAGTTATTACAACAAATTCATCCTATTTTTATGATCCTTATAAGTGTATTTATGTCCTATAATAAATTTGCAATGATATCCACACTCAATGCTCTTTGCGGGTACTCGGTCTTTCACTGCAACTAGCTAGTTGCCATCAAACTCCCTACCCATGATATGACAATGCATCCCATGATAAAAGTTTATTAAAATTAGAAAAATCAAAGGAAAACCATGCAACTTATATGGTTTTCTATCCCATGAAGCTCATCTAAGTGCTTAAGCACATGCCATTACCTCTATTGCATGATATGAGATTACTTGCAATTGAAATTGTTTTATTTTATGGTTTTTTTAAATTATAAATCAAAATGATTTTTTTCTAATCTAGAAAATTTTTTCCACAATCCAACCTCTCCTATAAAAAATATATGTATGTTCAGTCCACGGATTGGTGTCCTTCCAATCCGTATGTACAACTAAGGCATGCACACAAGGTTTTTGCATCAAGTCCATCGTAGAGAGAAAACCCATCTCACTTGAACTCCACATATTTTTCTCACCACCTATGGTCGGAGACTCAATAAGAGAGCTTTCATTAGATCACGACAACAAAACCAAAATGTAGATCCAAGTCCCTTCTTACCAAATCTAAATGAGAAACACATATCACTCATGGGCTCTCTCTAACTGAGTTTGATTAGGGTCTCTCACCCTACGAACTCTCCTCCATCAAATCTCACTCACTCCGCTAGCTATGGATCGCTACCCACAACCCTCCAAGCAAGAAGAATACCAAAGGAGAATAGTTGAAACAAGTGGCTTACCACATTATAATTGTTGGGTCTAAAGGCATCTATGCCTAACTGTCCATGTATTACTACACTGATAATACCGCACAACTGTACACTACAGGTGGCAAGTGCCCATCTTTGTTGCTTCATTCTTTATTCTTTCAGTGATATTTGAATAAAGGTAAAGCTGGTCACACATTATGACTATTGGAGTTCCCACATATTGTGTGTGTCTCTCTCTCTTGTTCTTGCTCCTTCCACCATAGCTCTTGCTTCTGCTCGCGCGCATCCACTCCAAGCTCACTCCCTTCAACTAGTATTAGAGTCAACCATTCAAGGAGCTTCTTCATATCCTGCTTCATCTCGAATTCAAAGCTTCAACTCAAGTTTCATGGCAACCATTGTTTCTTTCTCTTGAGGTATGCATCACATTTTTCCTTCTTCTAAGTTGTTCCAACATGCTCCATGCTTGTTGAGGAGCTTCCCAAGGCTTAAATAAGCCTTGTTGAGTGCTTATTGAGCTGAGGAGCAGCCATTTTATCCATTTTTTAGTGGATACAAAGAATGATATAGAAGTTATTGATAGTTATGACGACCATAATTTTTGCATATAGTATTAGAGTTGGGCGTTCTATAACTAGAAATGAAGATCACAATGAGATCTACAAGTGGATAGTAAGAAGTTGTCTAATAAAGATTATGCTCATTATGCTTTGAAGCTATTTGGCTACCACATATTGGATGTACCAACACTTTGATTTTCATGTATGCCTATGGATATATTTCTAACATACTCCTAAGCTAAGATTAGAGCTTGGATGCTTTGACATTGGTTGTCATTCGTGTCCATGGATGCTATTTGGACGCTCCAGTCAAAATCTTGTAAACTACTTGGGCTCAATGCTTCCGAATATATGCTCTATGGATATTGGATACTTGGATGTCATTCACATGATTTTTTGAGCTTTGCTTGCTCATTTGGCATTTGACTTTTGCTTTAGTGGGAGCTACTTAGCTTTATGTACTAAGTCACATTGGCACTTGGATGTACTATATGGAGCATTTGGTTTATGCAGTTGAACTTGAGCTTATTACAGTGAGATAGTGGGACTCATTGTGATATGTACATGCTCTCTTGATATTTATTGGATGCAGTTACCCTATCATGGGCTGATTTGATCTCTTGGCTTAGACTTGGTACTTATGTCTGGTAGGGTATTGTCTGTGATATTTATATGCTTTTAGGTTATGTATTGAGCTTTTGATGAGTGGGTTATGTATCCGGCTATTCTCTTCATTTACCCTTGAGACCTACCTTGTGCATGATGTATATGTATATTGCATATATGGTTTCCAACACACTGCCATTGTGACAATCTTCAATGCCTATTGTTCTTGACTTCTTCTCTCTTGGTTGCTCACAGTTGGTTGTTGGCATATTGCTACAATTTATTACAATAGCATATCATTTCAATTTTATGCATTCTATTTGAGGGAAATCACCAAGACTTGGCAATCTTTTGTTTATAGGTTGTGGACAACTCATTACTTTGGTGGTATCTTCTATCCCCCACTTGATTTAGTAGTGGTTTTGGGGCTAATTTGTAGGGTATTATAGCAGCTTGCCTTGTCCTTCTATGTGCTTTCTTGGTCTTGTTATGCCTAGTGATTCCTGCGGCAATGCTATCTTCAATATTGAGAAACTAGATGGAACCAGTTACAACTATTAGAAGACAAAAATATGGCAAGTTCTAGTGTAGAAATTGAAGATTAGACCACTCAAAAATGGAGGTGCTAAACTCGAAAACATTGCAATTAAGAATTGGGAATTAGACTACATTGAGCTTTAGACACAGATTAAGAATCTTTATGACAAGCAAAGTTCTAGCTCTCAAATGTATTGGCTGAAACAATAGATGGACCTTCATATGAAGTAAGAGAATTCTATCTCTACACATTTGAATGAGTTTCACCCATCATTAGCCATCTAGCTTCGTAGGAGATTGAGTTCAAGGATACTTTGCATTCTTTATTTCTAGTTGGTACTCTACCTGAGTTCACAACATTATGCCTAGCAAGTCTAGTGTCAAGATTGAGGAGATTAATGTAGTGCAGCCTTGTGTATCTCGTGATCTTATCTTGGAAGATTCTTCTTTGGATGCTTCACAGCTGACTGATGCTTTGTCAGGGTGTATTCAATGTAAGTTGATAGATTCAACGGATTTAGAGAGTGGTTTCACTCCTATCGCAATATGACTAGATCTATCAAATTGCATAATGACCTAGCATTAGAGATAGTTGGTATTGGTGATGTCTAGTTTCATTTTGGTCTAGACATACTGTTCACTCTTCATGATGTACATCATGTATTGACTCTCACCAAGTGCCTTATCTCTGCTGGCACCTTGAATGATGCAAGTTATGTTGTCTCTTTTGGTGATTTCTCATGGAAGATTACCCGTGGGAATCTTGTTATTGCATGTGGTGTTAAGTCTAGTATCCTCTATCCTTTGCTTGTATCTGGGTTAGTTGACCATGTTTTGGCTATGGTTGCAGTTCCACGTGTATCTCTTTGGCATCATTACCTTGGGCACATGTCTTTGAAAGGAATGAAATTGCTTAGTAGTTTGCACTATCTTCTAGCCCTAGACTATAAGTGCTTTGAGTGTTGTGATAATTGTTTATATGGCAAGCAGACACGTCATACACATAAGAAGTCTAACATAAAGTGCATCGATGAGCCTTTGGCTCTTGTTCATTCAAATGTATGTGGTCCCATGTCTTGCAAATCACTAGATGGTGCAAAGTACTTTGTTACATTCATTGATGATTACTCAAATAAGTTATAGGCTTGCCCTATTAAGTAAAAATCAAATATAGTATCTACCTTTCAGTGTTAGCTTGCTCTTGTTGAGAACTAGTCTGGGTATAGGCTGAAATGCCTAAGGTTAGATAATGGGGGTAAGTATATCTCGAGAGCTTTTGAGTATTTTTGCAATGAGTGGGGTATTAAGCATCAATTGACTGTCCCCTATACCCAAAAAAAAAAAATGGTATTGCCAAAATTATGAATAGGACGATTCAAGACAAAGTCCGAAATATGCTTACCTAGGCAAGCTTACCCTAACACTTTTGGATTGAGGCAGTTACTACTATCGTACACTCGATTAATGAATTACCTTGCACTACCATTAATTGCTAGGTTACAGAAGAGGTATGTACTGGGAAACCTCCATCATATGGTCATTTGCACATCTTTGGTTGTGAGGCATTTTGTCATGTTACCAAAGACTAGATCTAATTCCATGAAATGCATCTTTCTTGGTTATGGGGATGCAGGTGAGATGGGCTATCGCCTATGGGATCCACACGCTCACAAGGTTATCCATAGCCATAACGTCATTTTCCATTAGGAAAAGATGCATAAGTAGTCTGAGCAAGTGGTTGAGGTATGCATGGTGATATTTTAGGAGGAGCTCCTGCTCTTGTATAGCTAGCTAGATAGCCTACAATAGCCAATGCTCTAGTGACCCATGCCCCACATGTGTAAGGTTAGTCTACTTTGAGATGCTTTGCTAGAGCTTTACGCCCTCCATGGATTAGGTTATAGTAATAGATGCAAGTGAGCCTCTCTCTTATGATGAGGCTATGCACAGAGATGATAGCCACTCATGGGATAGGGCTATGCAGTTAGAGTTTGACACCTTACAGAGTAACCATATATGAGATTTGGTTCCTTTGCGTAGTGGCAAGAAGGCACTACCATGCGAGTGGATACCATTGGTTGCTCTTCAGCTAGATCTGGGCCTTCATCAAATGTAAAGATGAATTTTTTACATGGGGACTTGCATGATGAGATCTATATACACTAGCCTAAGGGCTTTGAAGAAAAAGATAGAGAACACCTATTGTGCAAGTTGAGAATGAGTCTTTATGATCTTAAGTAAACACCTAAGGAATGGTACCACAAGTTTTATGCTTTTATGCATTCACAAGGATATAGCCAAAATGCTATGGATCTGTGTTTATATAGAAGAAGGCTTATGATAGCAACCTTATGCTTTTGATACTCTGTGGACAATATGCTTATTGCTAGGAGACCTCATGAGGAGCTAGATGCCTTGAAAACTCAACTCAAGGAGAGCCTTGAGATGAAGGACATGGAACAAGCCTCATATATTCTTGTGATGTGTATCACATGTGATTACTCAAAGGGTATCCTTTATCTATCACCAAAAGAAGTATATTCAAAAAGTCCTTGAGTGGTTTCATATGCAAGACGGTAAGCCTAATTGGTTGTCTTCCACCTTCTCATGTGAAGATTAGTTAGGGGCCGATTGTCACAATAGTTTGATGAGTAGAAGGTAGAGATGGCCAAGATCCCTTATGTATCTGCCATGGCCAATTTAATGTATGCCATGATAGCCACCCGTCCTAACATAGCATTTGAAGTGGAAGATGTGGCATACTATATAGCTACACCTCGTAGATAGCATTGGGATGCCATCAAGGGTATCATGATGTACATGAAGAAGGGTATAGTAGTTATGTACATATGTTATGGTGGCCAAGATACATGAGTCGTGAGGTACACTAACTCTGATTATGCAAGACATGCAAACAATAGAAAGTCCACCTTTGTCTATGTCTTCACCTTTGCTAGAGGTGTTGTTTCTTAGATGTCCATGGTGCAGAAATGCATGGCTCTCTCTATACTAAGTGAAGGAGTAAGCACAAAGTGAAAGCAAGAGCTATGATGGAAGGATCAAGAGCGAGAGAGAGAGAGAGAGAGAGAGAGAGAGAGATGTAGAAACTCCAACAGTCACAATGTGTGACCAGTCGTCCATTTATTCAAATGTCAATGAAAGAATAAAAAATGAAGTAATATTGATGGGTGCCTACCACTTGCAGTGTACAAGTGTGTGGGTATGCGGGTATTGTTAGTGTAACTAATATACGAGTGGCTAGGGCACATGTGCCTTTACCCCCAACAACCTCCCATGTAAAGGCAAACATACCCATATTGAAGAGAGCATAATAAAAAAGTTACAAAGAAAAAAAATACATAAGTATAGTAGAATGAGGAAAGATGTCTGAGAGCTAGATTTTATGACCCGATTTGGACTCTAGCTTGAAGCATTTGAGGCCGTTTTTGGAGTCGAAAAGTGCCCGAGAGGCACTAAAGAGCTAATTTTCATGGAAAATTAAATAGTGGTGGATGGCTGAGCTGGAGCTTTCCTAGATGCATTTTGACATCAAGAATCCAAGGCAAGTCTCGATTCATCGATTGGAGGTCATTTGACCCCCCATTTAATCCCTGCAAGGTTTGGCGTTATAAAGCAGCTACTGGATCCAGGAGACGTAAAGTGTGTGATGAGATCCAATTTTATAGATTTCGATGTTAGAAAGCTAGTCGTCCAGTCAGATCACAAATCAAAGTCCGCTTGCACCCCCAAACAGGTCAAAAACCCTTCCGCGACAGTGTGAAAGTGGTTTTTCTGACGTGGACATTTTATAAATGAAATGAAATGAAACTCTAAATGAAAAAAACATGCGAAAACATGTCGAAATGCAGGGAGGGGGCGTTTTTTTTTTTTACACCCCATTTTTTGGAAATTTTTGTACCTCTTCGTCGATGCTCGATCATGTAGAGAGAGAGAGAGAGAGAGAGAGAGAGAGAGAGAGAGAGAGAGAGAGAGAGAGAGAGAGAGAGAGAGAGAGAGGGAGATCCCTAATCTATGCAGAGAGGGCAAGATTTTGATGGTAACCATGTGTAATATGATGAAGGGAATGAAATTTTGATTTTTAGTATTTCTCTCTCCTCTTGTGGGTTGTTCATATGCATCAATGAAAGAGAAAAGGGGGTGGGGGGTTGATGAGGATTTTGAAGCAAACAATGATGATGGAGCGGTAGAGGACATAGATCGGGGCTGGACAGCACGTCACAGGCAAGAGGGAAGTGTCAGTGGCCTCTCAATCTCAAGATACACACCTTGAACATCGGGTTTATATGAGTAAGTGTTCTTTTTCTTTGTTTGATGAAAGATAATTGAAAGAAACGATTGATTATGATTGATCTTGGTTACATATGTTGAATTATCTGTGAAATGAAAGAAAAAAACAAAAAAAAATTATGACATAATAATTTTTCCTCAAAACACGTAAAAGTGTAATTTTTGAAGAAATCATGGAGATTGGGAGTTTTGGTGAGTGTTTTGAGTTCCCATGGAATAAAAATAGATGCAAAAATGAGACTAGGTGCTTTTGATTAGTGAGAGCTTACAAGTCTCACTTTTTCATAATTTTTTAAGAAATAAATAGAAAAAAATAGAGAAAACTAGTGTTTTCGTAGGAAAAATATGATTAATATTTGTGAATGTGTGACAAGGTTGAGGCATGATGATTAAGCCTTATCTCATCCTTGTTTGTATGTTTTAGTGTGTTTTTATCGCTTTTCATATAAAAAATGACACAAAAATGAACCTTTAACCTATGCAATGTTGCAAAACCTAACCAGTTAGGGGAAAAAGAGATTGTAAGAGTGAGAGATGTCAACATTGTGGGAGAGAAGGAAGGAATCTCACTTGTAGCTTTCTTGCTTGCACAATGGGAGAATACACACAAGGGTGGAGGCTGAAAACAGTTTTGCTCTTCTTAGTTGTGTAAACCAAAATAACTCTAGTACATAGAAATAGAAGAACCCTATATATGGGTCTCAAACCAAACTCAACTAACTAAGGTGGCATACTAACTGAGCCACGAACTAGAGTAGATAAGGATAGCTATCATCTAGCTATTATTCATGGGCGGTGTACCAACCGCATCTGCAACTGACAAGTCGGTGACATAAATACACAACGATCACCTTGGCATATCACGAGTGGAGCTCGATATCTCAACACTCCCCTTCTAGCTCAATCCCAATTCCTATACGCCAAGCAGGTCTCTGAACTTGCTCAGCTTCTTTGCGCCCAATGCCTTCGTGAATATGTTAACTACCTGATCCTCTGTGCTGACATAAACTAGATCAATAAGACCTAGTAAAACCCTCTCCCGCACATAGTGATAATGCACCTCAATGTGCTTTGTTCTAGCATGATAGACTGGGTTATTTGCCAAGTGTATACTACTCATGTTGTCACAATAAATGACAACTGGTCCATCTATAGACTGATGCATATCATAAAGTAGCTTATGCAACCAAGCTACCTCACATGCAGCCATTGCTGCACCCTTGTACTCAACCTCTGTGCTCGACAAGGCAAGTGTAGGTTGTTTCTTGCTGCTCCAAGTGACTGCAGCACTCCCAAAAGAGAACACATATCCACTGGTAGATCGTCTATCAAAAATGCTACCAGCCCAATCAGCATCAGTGTATCCATGCAACTGTATCTGAACCCCAGTCTCATAAAATAGTCCATACTGCAATGTGGACTTCACATACCTGAGTATGCGTCTAGCCGCATCCAAATGTGGTTTCCTTGGAGCCTGCATAAACTGACTTACCAATCAACCAGCATAGCTCAAATCTGGCCTGGTAATAGTCATATAAATCAAGCTTCCTACTATGCGTCTGTACATAGTAGGGTCTTCCAGAAGCTCACCTGCATCTGTGCTCAGCTTCACATTCTGCTCCAAAGGAACTGAAATAGGCTTACAGCCTGTCATTCCATATTTGGACAGCATGTCCAATCCATACTGCCTCTGCAAGAGCTGTATCCCACTTGGTGATCTAATCACCTCAATGCCCAAGAAATAACGCAACTCTCCCAAATCCTTCATCTCAAACTTCTGCTTCAATAGCATTTTCACATGAAGTATATCTTCATCACTGTCACCTGCTGTCATAATCAAATCATCAACATAAATGACAAGTAGCATAATACATTTCTCTGTTTTTCTCACATAAAGTGAAAAATCTGCCTTGGAAATCTGGAAGCCAATAGTGACGAGATACTATCCTATCTTGTCAGACCATGCTCTAGGTGCTTGCTTCAAGCCATACAAGGCTTTCTTCAACCTGCAAACAAACTCAGGATGAACAGCATGCACATAACCTGGTGGCTGCTCCATATAGACCTCTTCTTGCAAATCACCATGCAAGAAGGCATTCTTTACATCCATCTGATGTAAAGACCATCCCTTTGATGCAGCCATAGCAATGACTGCTCTTAAGGTTGCCATCCTTGCAACCGGACTGAATGTTTCTTCATAGTCAATGCCATATGTTTGTGCATACCCCTTGACTACTAATCTTGCCTTGTATCTGTTCACAGAACCATCAACATTGTGCTTCACCTTATAAACCCACTTACAGCCAATTGCATTCTTACCTTTAGGCAAAGGTACTAACTCCCATGTAGCATTTGCTTCCAAGGCATCCATTTCTTCATCCATGGCTTTCTCCCATTTTTCTTTTCCCATGGCTTGATCAAAAGAAGTGGGTTCTGGTTCATGTATCACTTTGACCATATATGCATAGTGAATGGCTATAAATCCATCATATTTCAGCCTATCCACAGGATACCTAGCTCTCGTAGACCTGCGCAAAGTAGGTTCACTCCTAGGTGCTCTCAAAACATCCTTGGTCTTCCTTACTCCAGGTGTAACAATAGAAGGAATACCCAACTCATCATCAATGCTCTGTTCTGAGCCATTGGATTCACCATCCACATAAGAGTGACCTGCATTCACATCAAACATGCTCTGATCAACCTTCTCTTTTCCTTTTCGTGATACCTGCATACCACTATCTACATTGCTTTGAGAAGATTCTCCTGATCTCAATCTGCCTGTCCATAGCGAAGAATGTAAACCACTGCTAGAGGACGCTCCAGGTCCACTAATATTTTGTGATTGCTGCTGTGAATTCTGTGTAGCATTACCATTTTGTGCATCTACATCATCAATCACATTTACTCGTTTATACCAGCTACTCATCTCATCAAAAACAACATCTCTGCTCATTGTAAACTTACGAGTAGAAGGGTTATAGCATCTATACCCTTTTTGCTGCAGAGAGTAACCAATAAAGATGCACTTCTCAGCTTTTGGATCCAACTTGGATCTCAACTCATCTGGCACATGTACATAGGCAATGCAACCAAAAATTTTCAAATGAGAAATATCTGGTTTCCTACCAGTATACCTCTCCTCTGGAGTCATCCCATGTATTGCTGCAGTGGGAGTCATGTTCATTATATAGACTGTTGTAGCAACTGCTTCAACCCAGTAAAAATCTGGCAAGTCTTTTTCGTTGAGCATGGCACGAGATACCTCTCCAATATGCATATTTTTCCTTTCTGCAACTCCATTTTGTTGTGGGGTATGACTGCATGAATATTGATGCTTTATGCCATGCTCCTGCAGGAACCTTGCAAACTCATTTGAGAGGTACTCTCCCCCTCCATCTGACCTTAGGCATTTTATTTGCAGGCCTGTTTCTTTTTCAACCATAGCTTTAAGAGTTTTAAAATGTCCAAAAACTTCACTTTTCTTTTTCATAAAATACACCCAAACTTTTCTGTTATAGTCATCAATAAAAGTGACAAAATAATGACAGCCTCCAAGAGATGCAGCTTTAGTAGTCCACACATCAGAGTGGATTAATTCCAATGGCTTCTCACTCTCTTGAACATGTCTAGGAAATGGTTTCCTTGCATGTTTTCCAAATTGACAGGCTTCACATACCTTATGCATTTCTGCAACGTTGAATTTAGGCAATCCTGCAACAATATTTTGGGCCTGCATTGATTTAAGTCGCTGTACATTAACATGACCAATGCGTTTATGTCAGATATCAATATCTGCAACTACACCGGTCCCATGTGCAAACATTGCTGCACTCAATTCAGGCATGTCTGCATCCAACGTAAACATTCTGCCCTTCTTCTTTTCTTTTGCTATCAAGCGACCTTTATTTTTCATATCCTCAACAAAGCATCCATGAGGATTAAATCTGACCTGCAAGCCCTGCTCAACCATTTGACCAACAGAAACCAGATTCTTGGTGATATTCGGGACATGAAATACATCTGACTGGTATTTCTTTTTCCCATCCTGCATAGACAAATGAATTTTTCCAATCTACACAATAGGATGTGCAGTATCATCAGCAGTCTCCACAAATCCTGGTTTTTCCATTTTCCTTGCATCCTCCATCCATTCTGCATGACCTGTCATGTGGTTTGATGCACCTGAGTCAACATACCACACTTCGTTGCTTTCTTCTGCACTTATCACAGAATTGTTCATGTGCTGCACCATAAAAAAATGCTCATTTCTGTCATCACCCTATCTACTAGAAGATGCATAATTTCCTTGTTGCAGTTTTTCATTCATGATGTCATTCTGCTTTTTATAGTAGTCTTTAGCCATATGACCCATTTTACCACAGTAGTAGCATTCAACATTGTTGTTAGCATTTTGCCCTCTTTTCCATCTACCACGACCTCTTTGGCTCCCCCTGCCTCTAGAGTTACCATGTCCTCCTCCATAGGACTGGTTTTCTTGAGTTTGTTGCATATTCTGATTTCTACCACGGCCTCCAGATCGGGCTCCTCTACCTCTGCCTCTACCTTTTCCAGCATTTGAGTAGAAGACAGCTTATTTTGAAGTTCCTCCTGAAGAAGATGCACCACCATTTCTCTGCTCCTCAGAAATTAGAAGAGCAATCAACACCTCAAAATCAGGAAATCTTTCACGAACTGAAATGGATGTTCGAAGCTGTGCATAATCCTTTCCTAGACCATTCAAGGTCACAGAATTTAAATCATCATCTTCCACTGGTGACCCAATGGAAGCAAGTGCATCTGCAATCTTCTTCACCTTCATGTGGTAGTCATTGATGCTCATACTTTCTCTTTGCACATTGTGCAACTCTTGCTTGAGCTGCATTTTCCTGGCTTGCGTATTTGTGCTATACATTTTTAACAAAGTATCCCATGCCTCCTTTGGCGTACTTGCATCCTGAATATGCACAATCATAGAGTCTGAAATGCTGATAGACAGCCAGTACATAACTTTCCTGGCTCTCTCATGCCATGCTTTGAATGCTTGCGTTTGCTGTTGATTGGGAACATCAGGAAGAATTGGTTCTTCTTCATTTCCTCCAACAAATTCCCAATATCCTTTTCCCATAAGGAAATTCGTCATTCTAAACTTCCATGCCTGGAAGTTCTTCTTGTCAAGCTTTTCAGTTACAATCTGTGAAAGAGAATCAGACGCCATTACAGAACACTGCAAAAAATTATGTCACTGCAAAAAACACAGCTTCACCCTCACAAGGGCAAATCTGCAAAACTGGCGAAAGTGGTATTTGACCGCACAGTCACTTCCTAGTGACGATTTTGCATAAACAAGAACCAAGGATGATTCTGAAACTCCCAATGTCTCTGCGCACAAGCATACAATGCAATTTCTAGAGTAACTTTTCACCGACCTGTAGAATAGTGGTCGCATAGCATAAAACATGGCTTTTTCTTGAGTGTGTGCAGAAAACTTCCGCCTCCAAAACAGGGCGTCTTGCTTCACCGCGAAGGGCGTCTCAACCTGAGACAATGCACTCTTGCAATTTTCGACTGTGCTGCTTGCAGAGATCTGCTCCCAAAATAGAAAATGAAAGCAACACTGCTCCTCTTACCAGAACACCGCGAGCTTGGCTTGCTTTCTTGAGCTCCTTACCACGAACAAGGCTCTGATACCATGTCAAGATTGTGGGAGAGAAGGAAGGAGTCTCACTTGTAGCTTTCTTGCTTGCACAATGGGGGAATACACATAAGGGTGGAGGCTGAAAACAGTTTTGCTCTTTTTAGTTGTGTAAGCCAAAAGAACTCTAGTACATAGAAATAGAAGAACCCTATATATGGGTCTCAAACCAAACTCAACTAACTAACGTGGCATACTAACTGAGCCACGAACTAGAGTAGATAAGGATAGCTATCATCTAGCTATTATTCATGGGCGGTGTACCAACCGCATCTGCAACTGACAAGTCGATGACATAAATGCACAACGGTCACCCTGGCATATCACGAGTGGAGCTCGATATCTCAACAAGAGATTCCTAGAAATATATAAAATTTTAATTTATTTGGTTTATGCATAGCATAAAGGCCGATAAAAATTTAAATTTAAAGAGACCAGTAAGTAGCAGGAGGAAACTTGGTGCTAGTCTCTAGCAACGCCACAATAACGGGTAGGCTAAAAATCATTAAAGGATTGTTTTGCACACCACGTGACTAATTTCTAATCATAAAATGGTTTTGCACAATGGCCATACACTTCTACATTTTGCATACCACATGGTATAAAACCTGGATGCATAGCACTTGATTGCCTAAATAAATGACTAACGTGGAGTGTGTGAGGATTCCTAGACTAAAGGATAGACGAGCAATTCCTTGGGGTAAGTCTAGTGAGAAAATATCAACTCCTGGATCGTTAAATATACAAAAGAGTGGAGCTTGTACGTTTGTTTTTTATGTGGGAGCAATGCATCAAGGGGCCAATCCCCGAGATTTAGGAGATCTGAAGTGGGGCCACGGCATTCAGCCAGAAGGGGTGCCTCCTTTATGTTTGTGTTACATGGTATATTATACCAAGATGTATGGGATCTCCCTTTGAGGAGTAGAGGAGGGCAAACGTTGGAGTACATTCCATTACAAGTGCAATATCTCTAGTAGCGATTAGGGTAGTATACCCTCAGATGCTCTTAGTCATGAGGCCGTGTGGGGTGTCTTGTGAGTATTATAGAGGCTTGGCTAGGGCCTATAGCCAGTGTTAGGCCCGTTTTAGGTGTATGCCAAGAGCTACCTATAAGTGGCACTTTTCAAATCTTGGTCATATAAGGGATCTATTAGCTTTATTCTATAGTCGAGAGCCACCTTGAAGCCGTGGATGTTAAACTAGAGTGATTAAAGTATTGGCCATGAGCATGACGATGAAACCAAGGAATCCTCATAACCCTAAAGATACCTTGTCCATTCTAAATTTTTTAGTGGGATCTTTGGCTAAAAATGTGGCCAATTACTTTACCCTTTGCCCTGAAAGTTACACTATGCTTGAGTTTTGGTCACTGTGGGGAAGCATCCGTGGAGTAACTTTCAGTAATTGTCCATGGGAGCTAGAGAAAATATTAGGAAGCAAAAGTGATGTTAGGATGGCACAATCGTTTGTGATCCTCAAAAGCGATAAGTTTTTGAGGGAAAAGACTATGTTGCCACTAGTCGAAGTGATGCATGCCTATGAGTAAGAGATACATCCAATGCTAGGGCATGATCCTGTTGGATATCGAAGTGCAATCCTACAAATCCATAAGGCATTGGATGATATCTATATATGTGGGAAACCCTTGTTAGAGAGAAAGGTTCTATTGGGACCTACCTTCACTTCTAGGAAAAGAGTAGCAAATGAGGATAGAATTATTAAAATACCATCAGTAATAAGCGATGGGGTAGACTCCCTATTACGTAGCATGGGCCTCCCTAGACCAATCTATGAGTTGGCAAAAAAGGATGGCGAGGATGATATTAACCTTCCTACACCAATAAAGGTGGAAACGGAAGAGGTTAGGGAGCCTAAGATGTTGGAGCTAGGTCATGTTGAATATGAAGATTTTAATGACCCAATACTGATCCTAAAGGAGAGGACTAAATGCCCTCCTTCTTATAGGGACCTCCCAATGTTTCATGGGCTGGTAAATGAGGATTCAATGGTGCACTTAAAGGAATACGACCTAACTTTCTTTGCAAGTGGATTCGATAATATTCATCATATGCTTGTATTTTCTAGCACCCTGAAGGGAGAAGCTAGAAAATAGTGTTGGAGCCTCCCAAGAGGGTCAATTAAATCATTTGAGGAGTTATGTGATAAGTTTTTAGATGAATATGAAAAGAAGGTACCTATGACCTAGGTCTTAGGGCAACTTCTACAGATTAGACAAGAGTCTTACCCTTGTGCTAAAGAATATGCTAGAGCCTTTGACGATATTCTTAGGCTTTGGCCAAGAAGAGCTACTAAATTGCCATGTGATGTGCTATGTGAGCCCTTTATGAGCAGTTTAGCGATTGATATGCAAATCCAAGTGAGGATGTGAGCTCCTAAGTCATTAAGTGAGTCCAAGATGCACATAGTTGACTATGAGCAGTATATACAAAGATGTTGGGAAAACTTTTGGAGTTTTCCCCACTCATTGCAAGTGCATCCAAATATCCAGCTAATTTTGCAAGGAGAAAATTCATTCGCTAATACCAAGACACCCTGTGTAGGGGACCTTGGTAGCCAAAATCTCCAAGCAAGAAACGACAATCCTATGAGCAATGATAAGATGCCTCTTGGCGGCAAAAAGATTCGAAGCCAAGCAAGTCCT
This sequence comes from Lygodium microphyllum, assembly GCF_053477565.2. Classification (NCBI taxonomy): domain Eukaryota; kingdom Viridiplantae; phylum Streptophyta; class Polypodiopsida; order Schizaeales; family Lygodiaceae; genus Lygodium; species Lygodium microphyllum. The sequence continues at coordinate 160,403,335 of NC_141142.1, forward strand.
ATCAGGGCTTGCAACACTTTCATGAGAGGTAGTTGCGACAGTGGAATTGATAGAACCATTAGGTCCACAAGCTTAGATGAGCGTTCTATAAGTGGTTCTAGTTGTACTCCTAATAAGGCTCTTGAGAGACGTTTCCAATTTATAAATGAATCATGCTTTCGAGTAGATGCTATCCCTTTTAGTAAGAGCATGGTTCCTATGAATAAGCAGTTGTTGTAGAGTAGACAAAGGCAAGTAAAGACATCTTGTATGAATAAGATGCATAATGCCAAAGGTTCCCCTGTGCTCGATAGTAGTCTTAAGGATGTGAGGCTATTTGGCTATAGCAATAAGTCCTCTTTGAGTCCATTAGACCAATGTGGCAAAATGAGATAGTATAAGAATATAAAAAGAAATATGAGACAAGTTTGGAGATCCAAAATTTCTAAATGTATGTTTGGTGTGTCAAATGAGGAGCTAGGAATTCCATGTGGATATGCCTTGACTATATCCCAAGTGGATGAGATCATCGGCCATAAGGACACATCTGACAATATACACCACTCTAAGATGTATCCATGTGACGTACCTAGGTGTGAAGCTCTACCTAGTTTGGGTTGTACTATTGATACATGTAATGATCCAAATAGCGAAGGGTTGAATGATCATAAATCATTGATTCTCCCTATAGGAGGAGTTTTTGGAAAGCTGGGATGATCGATCTGTTTGAATGACAACCAAGGAGATGAGATATGTAAGCCCAATGAGGTCATTCATTCAGCTGATAGTATCCAAGAAGAGATGGCCCTTATTGATCAAATATCAGTGGAAAGGCTTGGGCTAGTGGATATACAAAAGCCCAAGAGCATGTTTTAGCTTACTCACATGAGCAGCATGAGGCTAGTCCTCATATTTTATGTTATCCTTGGTATCTTGGTTAGTTTGATAGGATGTGGTTTACATGCCAAGAAGACCATTTATTACATGGATTAAAATGACCTATCCATTTTAGGCCAAGAGGGCCATTGGTTTGTTTAGTGCGGGTGTGGTTAACATTTTTTGTTTTAGTGTTGTGCTAGACAGATTACATGGAACCTGGGGGGAGAGCCTTTGCTGCACCGGCGCTTCTCGTGGCCCAATCCAGGTGATATCTTTCCTTTATGAGTACCTTGTTTTTATACTATATATGTCTGGTTACTTGTGAGGGATTTCCTTTCTTGTTGGGGACTTCCAATCAAGGCATGAAGTCCCAGGTATAGGTTAGGTATGTCTGAGCCATTGTTGCCTCATGCAAGGGCATTGTCAGGCACTAAAAGACCTATTTTAGAAGGCAATCCTAGTGACCATGTTTTGTTGACCTGCTAGGCGGCCATTCTAGGAGGTTTTGTTAGTGGTGAGGCAGATAGAAAAGCCTGCCATACCAAATATATGCAAAGAAGTGAAATCTTGAATAGCTGAAGAATAAAAATATATGCAGGTGTGTAAAAAGGGGTTCTAACCCCTATAAAAATAGGAAAACAAAAATAAAGAAAAATCCTTGAGCAATTGTTCATCGCCTTGCAAAGGCCTGGTAGGTTTCGGGGCCCGGGGCCCAAGGTCGATGCCTTGTGTTCCTAGGGGTGGGATCTAGCTGAATAAATAAAAATAAGAGAAGTTTGGAGCGAAAATAAAAGTGAGAGAAAGATGAAAAGAACAAAGGATTAAGTATCACCTTGCAAGGACTTGGTAGGTTCTTGGGTACCGAGACTGGACCTGTCGTTGATGCCCTGTTCTCCTTGGGTCACTATGCTCAATTCCCTCCTTTTTACACACATGAGTATAGACAAGTCAAAACCTCAAAGAAAAATATGCTAAAAGAAAATGTTTCTTGCTCAGGCTATAGGTGTCCTCGCCTAGGAGGAGCTCTTGGTTGAGTTGTCCTCAATTAGGTAGGTAGTTTAGACCACCACTTAGGGTGACTGATAGTTCTTTTTAGCTTGGCAGTGTTGGAGCAGTCGGTTAGTGACTAGCTTTGGGCTTTCTGTCAGATTATGCTAGGCCCACTCCTCGTGGATTTCATGCCTTGGTTTTATCAAGAGTAGGGGTGAGAGCTGGTATGGGTTTTATTGTATATCTATTTTGTATCACATTGATGCTCTTTGTGGTTGTGTTTATGTGCAGGTTTGTTCATGGGATTCGACGGGTTGAGTCACCCTATCCCGTGGTCGGCAATGAGAGCTGGATTTTAGAACCCGATTTGGACCCAAGCTTGAAGAATTTGAGGCCGTTTTTGGAGCCGAAAAGCGCCTAAGAAGCGTTAAAGAGTCAATTTTCATGAAAAATCAAACAGTGGCAGATGGCTGAGCTGGAGTTTTCCTAGATGCATTTTGACGTTAGGAATCCAATGCAAGTCTCAATTCATCAACGATCAGAAGTCATTTGACCCCCCATTTAATCCCCGTAAGGTTTGGCGTTATAAAGCAGCTAGATCCATGAGTCGTAAAGTGCTTTTTTTACGGGACCTAAGTTTATAGATTTCAATGTCACAAAGTCAGTCATCTAGTCAGATGGCAAATCAGAGTCCATTTACACCCACTCATTGCAAGTGTGAAAGTATGAAAGTCGTTTTTCTAAAGTGGACATTTTATAAGTGGAATAAAATGAAACTCTAAATGATCAAAACATGAAAAACATGTCAAGATATAGGGAGGGAGTGTTTTTTTATCAACGCTCCATTTTTTGGGGATTTTTGTGCCTCTTGGATGCTCAATCATGTAGAGAGAGAGAGAGAGAGAGAGAGAGAGAGAGAGATCCCTAATCTATGCAAAGAGGGCAAGATTTTGATGGTAACCATGTGTAATATGATGAAGGGAATGAAATTTTGATTTTTAGTATTCCTCTCTCCTCCTTCCTCTCTCCTCTTGTGGGCTATTTGTATGCATCAATGAAAGAGAGAAGGGGGTGGAGGTTGATGACGATTTTGAAGCAAACAATGATGATGGAGCGGTAGAGGATATAGATCGGGGCTGGAGAGTGCGTCAACGGCAAGAGGGAAGCGTCAGTGGTCTCTCAATCTTAGGATACACACCTTGAACATGTGGGTTTCTATAAGTAAGTGTTCTTTTTCTTTATTTGATGAAAGATAATTGAAAGAAATTATTGATCGTGATTGATCTTGGTTACATATGTTGAATTATCTGTGAAATGAAAGAAAAAAACCAAAAAATTTGATGACATAATAATTTTTCCTCAAAACACATAAAACGCGCAATGTGTAATTTTTGAAGAAATCATGAAAATTGGGGGTTTTAGTGAGTGTTTTGAGTTCCCATGGAATAAAAATGGATACAAAAACAAGGCTGAGTGCTTTTGATTAGTTAGATCTCACAAGTCTAATTTTTTATAATTTTTGAAGAAATAAATAAAATTAAATAGAGAAAATTAGTTTTCTTGCGATAAATAATTAGAAAAAAATATGATTAACATTTTTGAATGTATGACAAGGTTGGGGCATGAGGATTAAGTCTCAACTCATCCTTTTTTGTATGTTTCAGTGTGTTTTTATTGCTTTTCATATGACAAATGTCATAAAAATGAAACTTGAACATATGCAACGTTGCAAAACCTAACCGGTTAGGAAAAAAGAGATTGTAAGAGTGAGAGATCGTTGGAATTACATAAAATTATGATTTATTTGGTTTATGCATAGCATATAGTCCAATAAAAATTTAAATTTAAAGAGACTAGTAAGTAGCACAAGGAAACTTGGTGTTAGTCTCTAGTAATGCCACAATAACACGTACGCTGAAAATCATTAAAGGATTGTTTTGCATACCACGTGGCTAATTTCTAATCATAAAATGGTTTCACATAATGGTCATACACTTCTACATTTTGCATGCCACATGGTATAAAACTTGGATGCATAACACTTGATTGCCTAAATAAATGACCAACGTGGAGTGTATAAGGATTCCTAGACTAAAGGATAGACGAGCGGTTCCTTGGGGTAAGTCTAGTGAGGAAATATCAACTCCTTGGATCGTTCAATATAAAAAAGAGTGGAGCTTGTACGTTTGTTCTTTATGTGGGAGCAGCGCATCAAGGGGCCAATCCCCGAGATGTAGGAGAGCTACAGTGGGGCCACAACATTCAGTCGGAGGAGGTGCCTCCTTTATGTTTGTGTTACGTGGTATATTATACCAAGATGTATGGGATCTCCCTTTGAGGAGTAGGGGAGGGAAAACGTTGGACTACATTCCATTACAAATGCAATATCTCTAGTAGCAATTAGGGTAGTGTACCCTTAGACACTCCTCTGGCCGCCGCAAGGCCGTGTTGGGTGTCTTGTGAGTGTTATAGAGGCATGGCTAGTGCCTATAGCTAGTGTCGGGCCCGTTTTAGATCTTAACAATGTCATCTCATCCAATGCCCATCAAGTTCCGTAGAAAGGAAAAACGCTTTGCTAAGTGACTTTTAGTGAGCGAATCTACAGGATTTTGGTCAATTGAGATCTTGACAAGCTCAATGGACTTGTCGTCAATGACCTCTTGTATAAAGTGGTAATGCACCTCAATATGCTTTGTCTTCACATGTAACTTGTCCGCTTGTGGGACACGTCTTAGCAGCCCATCGCGAGGGGAGTCTAGAAAGCACCACCTGGCACTCGCAAGGAATGTCACAGGGTTTGCGATCTAGGTCTTCCCGAGTCTACCCCAAAGCGGAAGTATCCGGCCATTCTCACTTAGGACCGACCTGAAGTAAGGGTTTATTTCCTATCAGCCAAGTCTCTAGGAAGTAGCTAGCGTCGAGCTCCAGATGAACCACTTTGCATAGAAACAACAGAGTCGAAGCGGATTTATGATGCACTTGGTTCATGGAGAATGGGAAATGAGAGGGATGCGAAGCTCAACCTCTCTGCCCATAAGGCATAGTCCCATTCCGCTCCCCTAAAATAGCATAAATCGGGATTCCAACTCTACTGACTCTAGGTCTTCACAGTTTTGTTATTACATCTTTTGAGAAAAGTTCCCAACTAACCGGGACTACCTTTCCGTAGGATGGACCCAAGTCACGTCCACCGCACTTTCCTCGATACCTTTAGTTGTCTAATTAGGTCCTACCACATTTATGTGTGACATTTAAAATTAGCTTCATTAATTAAGCCTTTTAGGGCACAGAGTTCGTTCACGTAATTTACAACACATACACAAAAACAAAACAAGCAGTCCTTTTATCAAACAAGTTCCTTAACTTATCTTTAAGTTAATCTTTGTCTCCTGCCCATATAGGAGAATTATGTATTCCTTCTGTCCAATAGAAGTACCCGGTCCAAATCTCATGGCACCGAAATTTCCATCCTTTATCTAGAATAGGATCTTCCAACGTCCGAGACGTTGGGCTCACGAGGATCTTCAACTCTATTCTGGACAAGCAAGGGGTGTCCAGAGCTCCACCTGACCCGCAAGCAGTCTAGGAGTGAGATGCCATTTCCGTGGTTGACCTTTTCACTACTCGACCATCGGCCTATGAATCGAGCAGTGCCCTCTCGGGATAATCCGCGATGTGATCTTGGAGATGATCCACGCATGCAAAATATCCTTCCTTAATTAATCTAATTAAAATTCAAGCACAATCAAAGCAATTAGCCCTAATATCACATTCTAGAAAAATATTCATTTATTCCCATGGCAACTTGTCATTACAGACCCTTGCCATGCATTTTTCATCAACACAAGCCTTTGAATATTTATCCAAATCACAATGCAACAATCCCTTGATTGAAAGAAAAACATTTAGGGTGTTGTTCAATAAACCAACAAAACTAATTGTATTTTTTTCCCAAACAATACAATAATAGATGCGACAATAATTACATCGCATATTCACTCTCCCCCTTGGGGCCAAAGAGTAGAATTTACTTAATATTCCCTCCTTTAGCCTAAGGTATATGCTAAAGGTTCCAATACTATACATGGCGTAAGTCCTATCATTCCAATGCAAATTAATCAATCTAGCAAGAGCATTTATGCCTCTTCTCTAAGTGACAATTATCATTTAGCATTTTCCTACGATGCAACATTTTTTTCTTGGATTTATCTTCCTTTCTCCTAAGCCAAGGAGTCGCATGTCATCAATGTAAAGTTTACATAATCTCTCCCATGTATGTACCATGTATATGCATTTGTGAACTTTAAACAATATTATCCTCGGTAAAGATTAATCAAAGACTAATCGATGCTCAATACTTTAGTGTCCCATATGTTTCTTATGCTATGCATGGATTCGTCACATAGCAACTAGGTGCAATTTAACTCCCTTTGATACAAGCACTTCACAAACTTCATCTTTGAATATTTGAGATGTGATTTATCCTTTTCAATGACATATTCTAGCACCACAAGGTACAGAGCCTAATGTATCTCTTGTGAGCATTAAAACAAGCATCTATTAATTTGAAAATACATTACTTACGATCGGTACCGCAATTGGATTGACAGTGATGCCTTCGTCCGAAGCTCTGTTGCTCGTTGTAGGATTGTCATCTACATGCGACATTTCTTCGCTTGGAGGCCATCGTCCGTAAGTAGACTCAAGAGATTAAGAAAGTGGAATAGATTCGAGATGGGAGAGCGTAAGAGAAGATGGTTAAATCAAGGATCGAGATAGAGGGAAATTGTGCAGCCTCTCGGGATAACTCTTCTCTCTCTCTCTCTCTCTCTCTCTCTCTCTCTCTCTCTCTCTCTCTCTCTCTCTCTCTCTCTCTCTCTCTCTCTCTCTCTCTCTCTCTCTCTCTCTCTCTCTCTCTCTCTCTCTCTCTCTCTCTCTCTCTCTCTCTCTCAGGGATATACTCCCTCTCTCTTGCAGCCTTTCGAGGTCTCCTTATGCTCTCTTGTGCCTCCCCATGCCTCATGTTTATAATGAATTAGAGAGGAGGGGATAAGTCTGAGAACAAGAGTGGAGGGGCTCTTAGAAAACTGAGTGATCTGATGCTTAGATCATAAATCTAATGGTTGCATTGGCTCCAAAAGGGGGGTCAAACCTCCAAGACACTTGGTTAGAAAGCTCTTAGTTCACTCCTTCTTCTTTTCTCTGTTCGAAGTGCTGTCTACTACCTATAGACTGCGATCGCAGCGCGTGCGATTTTGCCAATCACTTTTCTTTATTTCTCTTTTTATTAAATCTCCAAAATTAACTAAAACATCACTTGTCTTTTCTTTTAAATGACTTTTAGTTCTATCTTTTTAGGATAATATCTAAAATATAAGAGTTCCCCCCTCCCCCCCCCCCCCCCCCCCAAGAATCTAATATTTTTGGACCATTCAAACTATACACATTAACACTAGTGATTAATATGGCTCATAAGTCCCGTTCACATTGTACTTTTCATGAATGGTGGCTACGGTCCTTATCAATCCGAGAAAAATGTCAGATTTATGACTCAATTTTTTTAATATATTTTTAATTGAATGAAAATTATTAGCTATTAATGCTAGTCAGTATTTACCTTAGTTAGTATTTAGTTAGTAATCTTACTAACTTATTAATTGACTAACTAACTTTCGAACTAACCAACTAACTTTTATTGCGTGGAAATATTACATCACATGGAAGACTAGATTCTTGGCTAACTGAATAGCACTTATAGAATCTAATGTAGTGTAGGGACCACATCAATAATGCCAAGGTCTATCACCAGATGACCTAATTAGGGAGCCTCCTTACAAGACTTAGTGGCTACAACATACTCTGCCTCTATACTAGATAGGGCCATGCATTTCTACACCCTGGACATCTAAGAAATAGCACCTCTAGGAAAGGTGAAGACATAGCCACAAGTGGTGGACTTCCTGTTGTCTATATGTCTTGCATAATCAGAGTCAGTGTATCCCACAACTCTTATATCCCAGCCACCATAATAGATGCACATAATTGTTGTGCCCTTTAGGTACCTCATGATACCCTTGAAGGCATCCCAATGTTATCTACCAGGTGTAGCCATATAGCATGCCACAACTCCCATTGCAAATGTTATGTCAAGGCTAGCGGCCATCATGGCATATATCAAACTACCCACTATGGATGCATAAGGGATCTTAGCCATCTCGGCCTTCTACTCATTAGATTATGGACAATCAGCCTATCTAACCTTCATGTGAGAAGGTAAAGTACAGCCAATAGGCTTAACACCCTCCTGCAGATGAAACCGCTCAAGGACCTTCTCGATGTACTCCTTCCATGATAAATAGAGAAGCCTCTTAGAGTAATCATACGTAATGTGCATCCCAAGAATATGTGAGACCTATCCCATGTCCTTCATCTCAAAGATTTTCTTCAGATGACCGTTCAAGGCATCCAACTCATCGTGAGCACTCCCAATAATCAAAATATCATCCACATAGAGGATCAAAATCGTAAGGCTGCCATCATGAGCCTTCTTCGTGTATAAACATAGATCCATATCACTACAAGAATATCCACATGAATGCATAAAGGCGTCAAACTTATGATACCATTCCCTAGGTTCTTTCTTAATAAGAGGAACAAGGAAAGAAGAGTGTCCTTGATTTCAATCCCTTATGAAGACAAATTATTGATAGTGGAATGAAAATCACTTAAGTGGCCTGACCTAGAAGTGCATTCCTTCATGCGAAGGTCCATGAGTTGCTTCAGTCCAATACATCTAAGAAGCAAGGCTTTATTTGTCATAGACATTGCAAATCTTTTTCCATAATTCCCATGTGAACTTCCCATCAGAGACAACATTATAGAGCACATGCTTAGAGAGGGATAATATGATGATGGACTTACATAGGTCATCTAATTCAGCCCAATCCTCTGTATCAATAAGTCTAGGCTTGACACCCTTTTGTTTCAAAGGCCAACTAACTTACATTTTTTGCACTAAAACTTGCTAAATTTGGGTCTTCTAGTAGCTATAGTTGATGTCATTCAACTTGTCAATATTAAAGATAGCACTATCCCTCGAGCCACCAACCAAATGAAGGCAAACAAGTGCATAGACTATCAAAGCATCCTGTTGTAATTACTGCAAACATCCCTAAAACCACTACTAAACCAAGCTGAAAACAAGGGGTATTGACCAAATAATAAATTGTCCACAAACTCAATGCAAAGAACTATCAAATGAAGGTGACTAATCGCATAAATAGTGTAGTAAACTGCAATTTCAACATGTTGAAAATGAAGTACATCAGTAATAAGAAATCAATGCGAAAGAGGAGCAATCACTAATATAAGACAAACTACAACTACCAAGAAATAGCTCCAACTAGCAATGAGTGAATAGGTGATTGGCAATTATTGTGTCAAACTCAAATACATCCCATAAGCATAACGATCATACTAGAGGCACAACGGATTGAGCAATGTAACAGAAGCTCATCAATACTACATAACCAACCAAGATGCATACATCATTAACAACATCCTAACATAGATAGGTGTTAGCCCAAAAGTAATGTCATTCAGCCCATTAAGCATCAACTACATACATAAAGCATGACAAGAGTATGTACATGTCACTAAGTCCCACGATTTCACTGTGAGACCCTCAAGCTCAACTACATAACCAAATGCTCAATGTTACATGATAAAATAGCATTCAGTGCCTTGCTTATTATAGCAATAAAAAACCTTATTACAAGTAAGCGAAAGTTTGCTTAAATCAATCCCATAGCATTCCAATACATTGGCATAACATCCTTAGATGATTTGGTATCAAATAAAAATCGTGGGAAGCATAAGTGACCTCCAAACAATGAATGGAGCGATGTCCTAAACTGTATGATAGCAAACTATCGCAAAATGTGAATTAGTGTGGCTGATTTCGAGAGCTCCAATTGATACCCAAACTCATGCCAAAGATGTGACGGTCGAGGAATATTCCAAAGATAGCCAAGAGTTGGAGGATAGGGTAGACTCATCTAGGTTGAGGAGGCAGTAAACAGGTGCAAATCACGCTAATGTTGATGTTGTTGCTACTACCTTTGCTGATGGTACTAGGGCACCGAGGAAGCATAATAGATCCTAGGGAAGCCTTGGGACAAGCCTCATGTGATAGGAAGAAGTCGAGGAGAAGGTAGAGCTCAATGCATACATCAAGGTGAAGAATCCATCGCTACCATTGAAACTATGAGGAGCTAAAGCTTTTCTCCACAAGCTGAAGCAACTTGTTAGGTTTATTCTATCAAATTTAGGGCTTTTTGACAGTTTTAGGTTAAACAAACATATTAGATTTATGTGTCTAGGCACTTTTACTAAAGAATCTAACTTTTTTTTAATTCATTTCAACTACAAAATAGAAAATCTAAGTAATTTATTTATTTTTCAACAAGGGGACATGTTTATTTATTTTTCATAACATTATGTTGGCATGTCTAACTAAAGTTCCTTTTCTTTAGTGCCATCGCAACACTCCCTTGTGCGATGCTCCTAGCCTTCAGTGGACTTGGTGATGCACCGTTTGGCTTTGACCAACTAGACCAACTAGGATGGAGATAATGGAGCCTTCATAAGAGATAAGAGAGATTCCACAAGATTTGATGGGGCCTTCGAGAGTTTTGAGATGATGGGGTCTTTGAGATTATGGGTTTTGAGATTATCAAGCTTGTTTTTCTTTCCTCTCTTCCCCTAGACTAACTCTTCCTCTTACTCTCTATCTCTTTCTCTTCCTTCCTCTCTTTATCCTATTCTTCTCTTTTCTCCATAGGCTTCAAGGTGACCGAGTCTCTCTCTCTCTCTCTCTCTCTCTCTCTCTCTCTCTCTCTCTCTCTCTCTCTCTCTCTCTCTCTCTCTCTCTCTCTCTCTCTCTCTCTCTCTCTCTCTCTCTCTCTCTCTCTCTCTCTCTCCTCCTAATTCTTCATTCTTTTTCATTCCTCCTCCTCCTCCTCTGTGAATGATGATGATGGCCAAAGACTAAGCTAATGGTAAAAACCCTTCTCTCTCTCTCATTATTATCGACATCACCAAGATCTCTCTCCTACTCTCGTAGCCCTCAAGGCCGATTGGCAATCAACCACATGTAGTGTGGTGTCGTTTAATTCAATGGGAGGGGAGAAGGACTAGTCGACTGACTGATTTGATGGTGTGGATGGCAGTGGTTTGTGGAGCTCGCAACAACGGGACAATGGATGTTTGATAGAGAGGTAAGCCTTTTTAAAATAATTAACACTATATCAGGGAATTTAGACATTTGTGTGCACTTTGGGAACCCCCAATACCTTTAAGATTTGACCATATGGTCAAATCTTGTTGTCGTACTTAAAGGTGGAGTCTACTCTAAATACTATATAAGCTACCTTCTCAAATCCCATTTTCGAATAATATGGATCAAGATTTAGCCACATGGTCAAATATTTATCACTTATTTAAAAATGGGACTTGGGAAATTCTCCAATATGGTGTTAATTTAACTTAACAGATCTTTTAACCTTTAAATTCTCCCCTTAGCCCCATGTCACACTCTTTCCCACATTGATACAAATCAAAATTATTAAAATCAAGCCACATTGTCATTCGATCACTAAAGAGAAGCAGGTGCACGAAAAGCAAGTGTTTGTGTTTCCTTTCCTTTGACCCATTATGATATAGGCAACTTGAGTGAGCCATATGATAGGCGATCATCTTATACGGTATTTGTGGAAGTATTACATAAATGCATTGTGACTAGTTTAATTAAGCAAAGACCAACCTGATACTTATGGAAGTCTTATTGGGAAGCAAATATGTATTATTTGGGGTATTTACCAAGCTTTGCTAAAAGATGGCAATCAAAGTACCCTTGTTTTTTGCTAAGAGCCCAATGTTTCCTTCAAGGTTCATGCACATTATCATTATTTTGCATGGGAAAATATTGAAACTTCTTTAATAGTGTTCTTTACAATGGATACTACATTTTTTTCTAGCCCCCTAATGTTGGTATGATAAAATGAAACGCAGAAAGCTAAATGTTGAGATTGTAGCCACTTTCAACTATGCTCTATCTATTGAATGCTTTACCAAGGGTGCATCGACCCTTGGTCTCTTCAAGCACCTAGAATGTCTTGCATCATTTTCTCTTATCCAAAAATGATACATTAGATGTCAATGTTTTATACATGCTAGCCCTAACTTCCTTCAAGAGTGAAAGGTCACCTCATTTTCCATTATCCAAGTTACAATATTATCATGGATTAAGTAAAAGGTTCCATGTGAATCTACATGTATTATTGTAAGATGGATATACATGTCACTAAATAGCACATACACACATATGATGCACATGTGGATGATAAGAATATGATGTTGTACCTCAATGAGTGGGCTGTTGTTTTAGAATTATAACATTGGTCACAAATGAGGATAAATAAGTATGGTTGTGTGTTTAGCCACAAATGAGAGCATATGAAACACCTAATTGTGTGAAACATTTATAGCATTGGCCACAAGTGGAACCATATGTGCTTGATTGTGGCCCCCAATCTTATGTAACCTTGTTTAGTGAGCACAAATTGTTGTGGAAAGGAGAGAACACACATATTGAGCTAGATTTGTGCTTCAAAGTTGTCTTGTTTGAGAATTGTTGGATAGAGATTTCTTACCTTCTTAGAGTTTTTTGCATATGTGATGAGAGAGAATATTGGAGAGATGGAACATTTTACTACAAGTCTTTCTAGCTCAAATAAATTCAACATCACTCAAATAGTATGTGAATGCGATCCAACTTTTTTGAATCTATGCTTATCACTTTATAAAGAGCAATATATGCTCATCCAAGTGAGTAAAGTGGCTATCAAATATGTCGTAGACGATATCATGCAAGAGTGTGATAAGATGCCAGTAAGTGGTGTCATTTATGCTTTAATCAAGTGAAAACTTGTGGGATGTTGCTAATAAAGCATCTTTTTTGCATGTACCAATGGCAAGTTTCATTGGATGCTAGTGCAGTTGTCTCCCTGTTTTACATCTACATCTTCACTCTCTAGCTCCAAGAGGGCTTTTAGATGTGCAATCCCTATAACAATGATATCCTCGACAATAGGGTGTATTGACAAGATTGACTTGGGACTAATAAGTCTGTATTAATGTGATTAAAGAGGAGAGTGGCGTGACAAAGATTTTAGGATTCGCTTCATGAGTGCCCTTTGGATTGATCCAAGGCGAAGGAAGACGTCGTCCCACACAAGTTAGAATCATTGGGTGGAGGACATATTCCAACAACAGGGAGTATTGACAAGCTAGAGTTGTTGGATTGATCCAATACCACAGAAGACATTGTCCCACACATGTTAGAATCATTGGATGGAGGACTTATTCCAACAATAGGGAGTATCGACAAGCTAGAGTCGCGGGAGTGATACGTATGTATTAATGTGATCAAACAAGAATGTTATGTGACAAAGCCTTGAAAGTTCTTTTCATGAGTGACTTTGGATTGAACCACTGCCAACAAGTGAGACATTGTATTAGAATCGTTGCTATGGTTTTGGATGCTCACAAATTGGAGGACCTAAGGCATAACTTGTGCCATATGATGTGTGGAATTGCATTGAGATGATGAATTTGCTCGCATTAGAATGGTAGCAATCAACCTTTGGTTTTCTACCTAATCAGGTCTATGGCACGCGCTTTCTCTTCGTGGGGATGAGGTGAGCTACTCAAGCGGTACTAAGAAAGGGGGCCCCTGCCTTGGAGTGGGTACAGCAGCTAACACATGCAAAGACTCCTTCCTTTCTCCAGACAAACAGCAAGCTAAAAAAGAGGTCGTACACACATAATTGTGTATATATTTATTTATAACTGTACATACTCGCTCATGGGTCATGAGAATGCTGCCCTCCACTTTAATGCTCGTCGCCTCGTCGTAATAGATCTGCTCCTGCTCGGTGCTTTGATTCCTTAGAACTTCGCCTTCTGCAATCGTCTTAATTTTCTTGAGACAGCGCCCGCATGGAGACTCGTGAATCCTCGGCGTTTAATAGCAATCATGGTGGTTGTTATGCTTGTCCGCCTGTGCGTGAGAAGGCGTGCATCCTGGCCATTGCAAAATACGTGCCCCAGCACAAAATCATTCAGAAGGATTACACGGACTTCTACTTCAAGATCACCAACTGCGATCACAAGGTGGATCTCAAGCAGAAAATGGCACGCATTTGTAAGCCAATCTCCCATCCTGCATGATATTTGCTCTTCTTGATGCTAATCCTTAGTTTAGACCATGCATTAGGTGATTATCCTTCCTAACCCAAACACTTAAGTGTCTCACACTGCCCCGTTTTTATTACTAATCATTAGTTTCACCATGCAATGCGCCAATACTTAATCCTATCTGTTTCATTCAGTACCTTACACTTTCCTTCTTCCATTGCTAATCATTAGTTTGACATGCGATAGGTGAAAAATCAGGCATCCACACAAGGCATTCAATAATGACAGAGGATTTCTTAAAAGCGCATCCCAAGCTCTACACTCCAGGAGAGCCAAGCCTCGAACTCCGTCACAAGTTTTTGGCAGAGGAGGTACCAAGGCTAGCACACAAAGCAGCTCTAAAGGCTTTAGAGGAGTGGGGGAGGCCAACCTCTCTCATAACACATCTAGTGGTGGCTACCATAAGTGGGGTGGCAATGCCAGGGGCTGATGTGACAATGGTCAAGTCCTTAGGCCTAAGGCCTGATGTGAAAAGGATTATGCTGTACATGTTGGGATGCTACGCAGGTGTCACTGCCTTAAGGGTGGCCAAGGATTTGGCTGAGAACAATCCAGGGAGCCGTGTTCTCATTTGTTGTAGTGAGGTGTCTGCCACCACCTTCAGAGCACCTGATGAGAAGTCTCCTTATAGCTTAGTGGGTGCTGCCCTCTTTGGTGATGGTGCTGTGGGAGTCATTGTGGGAACAAAGCCTAATAGTGAGCATCTCATCGATCCTAGTCTTTCTCTGGATCATACTTATAGTCATGATCATCTTCATATGGATAGATCTTCTAAACCCTACCTCAATTACCAGTCTAGCCATATTATTAACCACCCTACTAATTATACTTTTTCTAACTCTAAACCTAGCCTTCAACTCAAGGGCATCATTAATCCTAGCAATGGCCAATATAACCCCATCGACAATAACCACCTAGCAAACAATATGATGAAACCTAGTAATGGCCTCAATCACCCTAACCCAAACAATCATAATAACTACCTTACAACCATCACTTCTCTCGCCAACAAACAACCTTTCAAACCTGAACACCCAATTTATGAAATCCACACAACAACTGAGACCATCATCCCCCAAACAGAGAATATTATTCAAGGTAACCTTGAGCTTGAAGGTTTGAGATTCTACTTGGACCGTGAGTTACCCAATTTGATTTCTAAGAATGTGGTAGAGTTTTGTGAGGGCTTATTGAAAGAGGTCACACCTCAAGAGACCTCAATGCAAGACATATTTTGGGCAATCCATGCCGGTGGCCCAGCCATTTTGAATGCAGTGGAGAAGGCAGCCAAACTTCACGTTGACCAACTTGCACCTAGTCGACATGTCCTTTCCAAATATGGAAATGTTTCAGCTTCTACCGTGCTATTTGTTCTTGATGAGATCAGAAGAATATCACCTTCCAAGGAACATGAATGGGGCATTGCCTTGGCTTTTGGTCCTGGAGTAACCTTTGAGGGTGTTCTCTTACGAAGATTATGACACCCTAAATCAAGGCCATCCGCATCTAAACAAGGATGTTGTGGATCTTGGAAGCCTAACTAACTCCTATGCTTTTTGTTATGTTAAACTCTAAATTTTTCTGAGGAATCTTGGTCGTGCCACACATTCATGCACATAAACATGTACATACTCACTCACTTGTACAAGAAAAACTTTAATTTATCTAGTTGATGTGGATGGTCATAGCACACCATTCACAACGTATGCTTGCTTTAAAGTTGTAATGGCAAACGAGGATGGCAGATCTACGTAGAAGAGAATATACATGAGCTAAAAGTAGCTGTTCGTAAGAAACATTAAGAGTATGGAGCTAAGGTAACTCGATGCAATTCAATACAAGACGTCATTTGCGTATTATCATTGATGTTCTGCAGGTTCTTGCCCAGGATAGATTACAGGCGGGTATGGTGCAGCCATAACACCACTTGGGGGGCTTCCAATATTTGATATCGTCATTCTTGAATAGGAAGACGTGGAGAGCTTATGACTTATAATCGGTCAACTTGCGCTGTCTCTTGCCACCTTGGTTGGCATCAGATCCCCTGTTGCTGCTGCCCTTCCTTCCCCTGCTTGTGCTTGCGCCTCCTACCTGCTGATCCTGATCTTCTGATACCTTCTGATTAAGCCTAGTTTTCAAACATTCGACTTGCTCTCGAGTTGGCTGACCTTCCGTCTCCTTGTTAAGGGCATAGGCAGCACCCATCATATCACGACACCGCTTGTTAGCAATGCTATGATCCACAACTGCAAAATTCATTATATGGTGGAAGAGGAATCAAGGATGGGTGTCTGACAAAAAACACTTGAGAGAACCGGAGAGAATTACAAGGGTGTGGGTTTGCAGGCACACCCTAGCTGTTTCAAAGAAGTTACAGTATCAGAAAAGCTGAAAGCATCATACCAGGCTTAGGATAATCCTTTCCAATTATGCAGTTTGCCTTTCTTTGAACCTCCATTGGTGCAGTCCATGGTTCATAGATGTACTCTTTGGGCATGTCTAAATCACCAGGAAAAGACCCTCAAAACATTAACATTATATCTTCGTAGCATCCAACAATCAATCCAATCTCGCAGTCAACAAGGACCAAGTCAACAGTTAGAAATGCAAAAGCACTCTTGGGAAAAGAGCATTAGCTTGCATTCTTATCTTCTCAGCTGTTTGATCGTTTACAACCACAGTACTTTTGGAGAGAGAGAGAGAGAGAGAGAGTTTTTTTTTGTGTCTCCAAAATGCCAAAATGGCCTATATGACAAGGAAATGAGTGCATCTGACCCTGTTCTCTCAACTCAAGAACAACAGTGAAAATGAAAATAACACACAAACACACACAGAATGTACCTTTTAAGACTGGAAGGAAAAAGCGAATAAACTTCCCGTCTGGATCATACTTCTTCCCAAATGTAATGGGTGAGTATATTCGATGGTACTGCACCAAAAGAAGACAGCATAATGTCAAAAATTCTGTATGGCTGGCGTTATACACGACTGAATGAAAAAGGCTCGAATAGGCAAAGATATAATTCTACAATGAATCTACATTTCACTGTCCAAGCATGAAAACTTGTGCTTTTAATCAAGCAAAATCTAGCTTCACCTGAGCAAAGAAAGCAGACGCTGAAAGCCACATCCAGTTTCCATTGTTGATAGCCCAGTCAGCATCAATAAGGAGCCTATCAAACACATCACGGCCTTTCTCCCAGTATACAAACTACCATAAAAAGTGTGATGAGTTGCAATACACAAAATAACAAAGGTCACAACATGCTTGAAAAAATCTCTCATTAGTGGTCCTAAAAGAGACCTACTAAATCTCCTCTTGTGAGGAAGCATGCAACTGAATGCCGAGCGAGGTGGTGCATCCAACCCCACTTTTTCAACTGCCAACGACACAAAAACCCATTCAATCCCAGTTCCAAACAAACATTCTGCATATATTAGCAGATCATCGTCAATAATGGAGGCAAAAAACACTGACATAGCCTAGGTTTCAACATCAAACCTGCATCATGATAGCATCAATCCATGGATATCCTGTTCTGCTTTCCCTCCATGCAGCTAGGAGACCATCATCATCCTTCCAGGGTATCTGGACACACTCAGACTCCTTTAGAATACAGCAGGACAGGCTGTCTAGATGTTTCAAGACTTATTCCTGACCTGCTTGCAGATGGGATTGCCAACCATCTGATCAAAATTAGGAGTGCCATATCCAGCGGTGTAAAAAAATTCCCTCCATAACAACTGCAGAAATGGAAGAATCTTAAGAAAATCCCTTGGCAAGACAAAGCGTTATCCAAAGAGTTCCAAGTGGTAAGTTAGACTAACCTGTCCTTCTAATGAGACAGGAGGTTTAGAGTAAGACTTTGCTTGAGAATACACTTCTTTCAACCTAGCGTAGAATAGACGTGATGACAGGCATCCAAACTACAAGAAAAATCAACAGAGGTCTAAGTGAACATGAAACCAAGAAGAGTACATTACTTAGCAAGACCGCGTAAGTCATGAAATTTCCCAACCTTCAAGTAGGGTGACAAGACTGTGGTAGCTGGCTTGATAAAAGCAGACGGATCCCCCTTTGGCTTCTCAAACTCAACAACCCATTTCTAGCGACAAAACAGGAAGTGTCCAATAGTAAGACTGTCCCTGAGATCATGCACAATCTGAAACATCTCACGTTAAAAAACAGCATGTACTCTATTTTGGCAATTTAGCAAACACCTCCATCCCCAAATCAACTTGAAAATAACTTACTTTGTCAATCAGAGAGTCATTCAATCTTTTTAAAGCTTCTGTTTCACCTCCTGGAAATGGAGTGAACTCTTCCTGTCTCAGAGCCACACGTATGTCTTAAGGAGAAGAGCAGAAGTATGAAGATTTAGCATCATCCAAGTGGTTAGTGTGAGTTTTGAGTAAGAGTTGCGAAGTTTACTGTATACCTCATCCAATTGGTTGTAGCCAAGATCCTGGAGGGTTGGAGGGGACATAGCATGTACCCCATTGAAATCCTTTGCAAGAGGTATACGTGTAGGAGCATCACCAAGTGGAGTGGGTGCTTTCCCAAGAAGCTTGCAGAAAGATTGGTACGTCAAAGGTGCCTTTCCACCATTCTGTGATGTTTGAAGTCACAAGTGAGCTAAGATCATCTCTCTCTCTCTCTCTCTCTCTCTCTCTCTCTCTCTCTCTCTCTCTCTCTCTCTCAAATTATGTACTCCCACCCCCAATGCTTACTCCCCATATTCGAGATATCACAATTCCTATGAACCCCATTGGAGTTGCAATGAACCATGCTTACCTATCATTCACAAAGGATTCCCAATTCACCTAGGAGAAGACTCACCGTTCGATTTGCAAGCACCCGAGTTACTACTTCTCCAAAGGGATCCACACTATTATATGGAGTGTAGATATGGGGATCTAGCCTTGATCACTACAATAGATTATGTCGTATGGATGGTGGATGGAGATTGATGGAGAGTCCATTTGTTTCCATGATTTCTACAATGATAAATGTGGCTTCGATCACTCAAAGATTGTCAAAGCTGAGTTAGGGACTCCTCTGATTGTGATGGAGTCTCTTGCTAGATCCATATCACTCATATACAGCTTGTGAGAGCTACCCACACACAAATATGCACAACTGGCCCTTGAGTCCTCATAATAGCTTGCTGTAGAGAGTGCTGCTTCATATTGGTAAGCCCAAATGTCATCCTAGTTTGAGTTACATGACTTTAGCATGGACAGGGTACCACCCTTTCAATACTCTCTTGATGCAGCGTTTCTCACTTTGAGCCACTCAAAGATTGGCAAGATCATAAAAAAGGATCCTATTCAACAAGTGATTATGAGGACATGGCTGGCACCAGTACGTGAGTTAGGGCAAAACTCATCATGCATAAATATAGAATGCATGCATGTTCACATCTGCACATCCACTCCCACATGCATGCACACATACACGCGCATATCATTGAGACCCTTTCTAAAGAAATCTTTACTAAATCATGGTTGTACAGTAAAGAGTTACCTTTTGTATAATTAATTCGGGGTTAAATATGGTGTGACTCGCTGGGCAATGCACCTCCACGCCAGCTATGGCAGCAGCTTCCTGCTTATAGTAAACCATGCATGTCTTCAAAAGCATGACCTGTATACGAAACTGATATCGAAAGACATTCTAGAAAGATGCAGACCTTCACGGCTTTGTCCCTCTTTTGAGCATAGGGCTCAGTGTCATGTTCAAAGCAAAGCCTGTTAATGCTCCACTGCACAAAAACCAAAATCAAGGCATGGCTGCCAGCAGGGAGTTGAGGTTCACATAACACAGTTGCCAACTCTGAAGAATGTTTTATCCCAATAAGCAGTACCAAATCCAAGTATTACACTATATAAAAGTCTGCACTGCATATCGCAGCATACTCTTGTTCCTAGGCATGTGAAAGTCCGCAGTAGAAACTAAATTCATTTTATGTAGATAGATGCATGTGGTATGATACCTTATTAAGGAGGTCAGGGATGATGGTAACAGGGTTTCCTTTGAAAAGCAACAGGCGGGAGCCTCGCTCCTGCAGCCGCGAGTCCAGATCATCCAGGCTCTGAAGGAGAAAGCGAATGCGGTTGATCCCTACGTGCTTCGAGCCGGGCGACGGCGCGGACAGGTCAGGCTCGAGGAACCAGGGGTCAAGCACGAACACAGGGAAGACGAACCTCGCGTTCTCACACGCATGATGCAGGGCAGGGTTGTCGTGAAGACGAAGCCCCTTCCGAAACCATATCAGGGAGTCGAACTCCATGAACAGCAATCAGAGAATCTGTGCACCCCAATGTCAAGAAAATTCGACTCTGCGCGCGCGCGCACATACAGACAGACTCTCTCTCTCTCTCTCTCTCTCTCTCGCGCTGTGACTGGAGAGCTGTGTTGGCGGGAATGACGACGCCACGTCAGATCTCATTCAAGCAGGCCACGTCTTACGTGCCAAACTTTCTTGGCCCAGAGCTTGCCACGTCAGAGCGTTTGACGGTTGATGTCGCAAGCATCCGCGGGGCCCTAACGCTGTCAATATTGATAATTGCACCTTTCTTCTTTTTTTTTGAAAAAAAATGAAAGCGATAAGTTAACGTCAATATTAAAGGGTAATTAGAAAATATTTCCAAAGAGGGGCTCAGCCCATTCCCTAAACTTCAAAAAAGTTCATAAAATGGTGCCATACAAGATAATCCCAACTATCCTCAATTATTAGTTCCATACATATTTATCTCTAGCTAGCTAAACTAGATCCATCATGTTGGGGCCAAGTAGATTCAATCTTGAACTAGGTGGGAGAGAGTCTAAGGTTTGAACCAAGGTGGGGCAAACCCAAGTTAGGGGACCTTGGATTTGCACACGAGCACGAGACTCCTGTGCATGAGAGCAAATCTCAGGCCGGTTACACACTGGGCTATGGACGGGGCAGGAGGTGCAAGTTGTCCATTACTTTGTTTACACACTAAACTACGCCCATGAATTTCATGAAAAGAAGGTTGGCCCATTGGTAATGATTAAGGGGTGTGAGAGGATTGGTGGGGGTCCAATTCCTGTCAGACCCTTAGGTCACTTTTTGGAAAAAGGTGATGTCGTCTTGTTCATGGGCCGCACTCGAATTTCGGGACAGGGAAGATCCCCCGCCTAGAAGTGTCCGCCACCCACAAAAATCGGGCCCAATGGCCTTTTGACACGTAGGGCAGCGGACGCTTCTTTTTTCACGCTGCGTCCGTCCGCAGCCCGGTGTGTATTCGGCCTCATTCCACTTTGCTTCCAACCTTTCCATGAATTGTTGCTTGAC
Source organism: Lygodium microphyllum (assembly GCF_053477565.2). Taxonomy (NCBI): domain Eukaryota; kingdom Viridiplantae; phylum Streptophyta; class Polypodiopsida; order Schizaeales; family Lygodiaceae; genus Lygodium; species Lygodium microphyllum. The sequence goes on from NC_141142.1 coordinate 160,424,823, forward strand.
TAGTTGGATGTGAGGTTTAATAAAATTTAACACTTGTTTTTAAAAAAAGAGATTACGTGTAAAATGGACTACAAAAATTCAAAACTAAGTTGACACGTTTAACCATGTTTAGGTAGTAGTGCCGTGTTTAACGTTATTTGTTGTAGTGCTTGTTTTTAAATATTTTCGAAGAGGTGGTTCTTTAGTTTATGTTGCTTGAAAATCAAAGTTGAACCTTTGAAATTATAAGTGGTCTATAAAATAGTTAAAATCAAATGAGACCCTTAGATTTGGCATTTGCATGGAGTGCATTGCTATTCTGTATTCTATCAACATAAGAATGTATGTTTATTCATGATAACAATACCATTGTCTAATTAAAGGTGGTTTTACATCTTAATATCCGTGTTTAAAAAAACTGTATGATTTTTAAGAATGTTTTGATCAAGTTTAGTTACTCACAAGTTTTTGAAACTAATCAAATTTGGCTAAAAACTTGTCATATAGCCTAAGATGTTGAGTTGATGAAGACTACCTTACAGGACATAAAACCCAAAAGAAAAAAGCTGTTTGGTCAAATTTTGAGATATAGTGGCTTTCACATTTCAATAAGTTTTTTTATTATTAAGAATTAATTAATAACTTTATAGAAGAATAGCAATAACATAAGAAAATGCATAAACATGTTATACAAGTAGCATGTAGAAGACATGTATCTTCATTGTTTTATCATTATGGCGAAAGGTGCCATTCCTCATGAGTCAAAAAGGTATGCACTTTCCTTTGCTTTTCTTTACTATTCATTACAACAAAAAGGAAAAGAGATACGTTCTAACCTTGTGAAAGATTGTACATTTGAAGATTTTAGTTGTCTTTGCTAAAGTGGAGCCTGCAATGAGACAGAACCAAATGAGGAAAGTACTCTAAGTAGAACAATTATTAGTTTCACATTCAACCACACAAATGGAGACATATAAACACACACACACACTCTCTCTCTCTCTCTCTCTCTCTCTCTCTCTCTCTCTCTCTCTCTCTCTCTCTCTCTCTCTCTCTCTCTCTCTCTCTCTTTGTCTCTTCATTACAAAATTGTAAAATATTAACTAATTAATTAATTAGCTATCATACCTAATTGATTGTAAGTAATAGACCACTTCTACTAATTAACTTATTCATTTATAAACCTATTCAATTAATTATAAATAACTCAAAATTATTTAATAACATTAATTAGCCGCTAATCAATTAATTAGTTTATCTAATACATATCTGATGAACTAGCAACAAATTAACTACTACCACTATTTTTAATCAATTAACTACTAATTAACTAATTAATTTACCTAATACATATCTAATTAACTAATAACCAATTAACCACTCCCTCTAATTAACTAATTGTCCATTGGCCATGGTAGTTGCACAAACAGCAAACTCTCAAGTGGATTGAGCGGGTATTATGACAAATTTGTTCTTACAAATTCTTCTACATCTATCTTATGCATGGAACAATGGTTAGGCTTCATAATCCCCCAATGTTCCATAGCAATGTTTCTGGTTAGATTGATTTTAATGCTCAAGTATATCCTTTCTCAATGACTCACATGCAATATTTAAGGATTATTGCATTAATTTATCATAAGCTTAGATATGTTGTGGTAGCTTGCTAGCCATTTATAGTATATCACTATCAACCTATCGTTATTCTCAACATCTTCCCTACTCCAACACAGAAGCAGTTTTTAGCATTGAGAATACTCAATTTTCTTAGTGGTATCATGATCTCTAAAGCTCAACTTCCCCAAATAACTATTGCCTAAATAGGCCTAGCTCATTACATGGACCCTATGCTTGTCGAGTGCTTTTCAATGCTAGAAAATAAGAAAGTTATATGAGATTGCCAATGGTGAATAAATGAGGCAAGTCCTAGTTATGGATTAGGATGAAAGGTTGTTGAATCAAGTCTAATTTTGAGATCTTGTTCTGAGCAAGTAAGCTTTTGCTATAATTATTATAAACTTCATAGTACTGAGATATAATTTGATGTTATGGTTCAATAACTATGTCACAAGTCTACATTTTATGAGCCTCGCTTCCCCTTCTTATCTTACGGAAGGGTATAAATTTCATAAGTTTTTTGCCCCTCAATCAAAAGTCTACATGTAGTTAGCCTCACTTCCCCTTCTTATCTCACTAGAAGGTACAAGTCTCATAAGTTTCTCTCCCCGTACTCAATCTTGTCATGGGATATGAGCTTTTATTTGTTCGCTGATCCAAGTGGAATGGCTAAAATTGAGTACACATTTAAAAAGCAAGAAGCAAATTCGATGAGTAAACTAGGAAAAGGCAATCTTGCTTGGTTTTGAGCCTCAAGCTATTATGGCAACAAAATGGTGTTGTAACCCTACAAGCCTTTGCATAGGTATTGCATACGAACTCACTTGGATGAGACGCTCAAATCCTTGATGTCTTCTCTCTCACCTCTTTCTCAACTCCTAGAAGTTAGAATCTAGCTTCTCTCGTTAAGCTCTCCTAAGTCCTCTCTCTTGCTCAACTCTTGATCTACTCTTCGCTCTTGCCTCTCGTTGGATTCTCAAAGCATTGGAATAAGGAAGGCATTAAGTAGGAGGTGGTAAGGTGCCAAGGAGGCTCTGGCTAGCAAATCCCTTATTTACTTAGGAACTGTTTAGATGTTGAGCTCTACATGAGCTAGCATCCACTACGCACCTTGGTGATGTGGTAGAATATTACTCACTGGCACGTTTGGTGATCAACATGAGGATATGACAATGATTCTATAGCTAGACTATACCCACATAGCCCACCGTTGGTTATGGCACATTTATTCTGCCACGTCTTCTTTCCTTAGCAAGGTTCACACTTAGTGATCTGGAGCCCCAAGAGGAACACCAAGGAAAAGGGGATTCTACTGCAAGAAAATCTATCTTGTAACATCAACAAGCTTTTATTTCATTCTTTTGATAATCAAAACAAAGAAAACAACAATTCTTCACGCAGCATCATAGTAGATATCTCCCACGGATTTGATAGAATCAATCAGAATATTCAACATCTTCATAAAATTCATCGATATAACAATGAACATAAAAGAATACACCATTTTTGAATGGAAATCAATCACATAGTATTCATCTTCAATGTCTTCATAGTTCTCTCTCTCATATACAATTACACTGTTTTGATAGAATTTTACTATCTCTGGCTCTCTCTCACTCTCTCTCTCAATAGTACATCATCTCCTCACTACAATACTCTCATAATGACTCTCAATAATCATTCTTAGGTCATGGATACACCTCTCAAGAGGTATGTCTGATGTGAAGAGGCACCAGAGCCACTACAGTGTCTCTTCATAGCTTACTACTGTCACTGTCACTCCAATCTTCTCTTCAGTCTTCAGCAGCTGCTTCTTCGATTTGTTTTAGCTCTTTTGAACTTAGATTCATCTTCTCCAAAAGTTAGAAAACTTTCCCAAAGTCACACATACATTCTACAAAACACTTACAGAAGATCTACAGAACAGTACAGTACACTACAGTACCAAAGCAGATACAGAACGGTTACAGAGTAGAGACATAAGCTCTACAAAAGGTTTATAGAGGGTTACAGAAAGTCATTAGAACCTCATAACTCATACTAAAACCATTCCAAACTATCAAAAACTATTCAATAGGCTTCCAAAATATTTCAATCTTCATCAATCATCAATCCATGCTTCAAATAGAAGAAAATTAGAACAAAACAGAAGCTATACATAACCAATTAGAACCTCAACATAACAAGAAAATTAGAACAAAACAGAAGCTATACAGAACCAATTAGAACCTCAACATAACCTATCAGAACATCACAGAGCTTCATATTTCTACTAAGAATCATCATGAACTTTCAAAACATAATCAATATCATCCAAAACACTCTCAAACACTTCCATTATCAACCATACATCACTCTAAATCTATCAAAAATCAATCATTCAATCCTAAAAAACAACAAAAATCAGTAAAAATTTTAGTATTTTTCCACTCTCAACATATCCCCACACTTAGAAAGGAAGCATCCTCGTGACCTAAGGAAAAGAAAAATATAAATTCATTAAAGAGCTCAAGTTTATCTTCCATATGATCTTTAATAATCTCTCCAAACCACGACCCCAACTTATCACCTGTATCTCTAGAAAAAACTACTAAAGGAAAACTTCATTATTTATTAACTCATCTGATAATCATTTAAAAGTCATAACAAATTTGTAAATGATATAAAAGGTTTTGCTTCAGCTTTCCACCATAGGCTTTCCATGCACCATCAATAGTTTGAAAAGAGCTCGCGAACAAATTATTCAACCAATAGGAACTCATCACATACAATTATTACAACACATATACAAACACTAACACTAACCATCTGAATGATACCTCCAAAAAGAGATATATATCATTAAGAATCATCCAAAATACATTGCAAAGGCATCAATGAAGGTGATCCCTTTTGAAGGCTTGGTGGTTTCAAAAACGATCTATGGAGAAGGACTCATCCACAAATGTCCTGGGAGGATTTTGAAAGAACTGAAGGCAGCACATCCTTTCTAGCAAAACAAGGTATCTGCTAGGTAGACATAGGGTATGAAAATATAGGACATCCAACTGTTGGGAATCAATGTTCACATTGACATTCATACAAAGCTTTGGAATGGCCTTTTGATCATTATGGGAATGCTTGTACATGTATGCTAGATACAAAGCAAAATGAGTTGTCGATCTCATTGAAGGATCTAGAGATTGTGAATATTGGTGAGCAAAATAGATGTAATTATGGTATGCTTGACTAGCAGTTATCCAGTCCCATGGAATTAATGGCCAGTTAATCTGTGGTCCCATGAGAGAATCAGTCGAGCTCCATCCTCTTCTTCTCGGAATCTGCTGATCAAATCCTTCGTACTCACTAACCAACTGAGGGGGTTGAGAAATAGAAGTGGCAGGAGATGAAAGTGGAATAAGTAAAAGAGGATGAAGAGATGGGTAGGCAAAATCATAAAAGGAGGAATAAGATAAAGAAGAAGTGGCTAAAAATTTAAGTGAATCAGTTAGGAGATGTGTCAATTGATAAATATGAAAAGTAGAATGTATATGAATAGATGGAGAAGGGCAGAGCGGAGAAGGGGAAAAAACTCGATCTTCGATGAAAGAACAATAGGTAAATATAGGAATTTGAGGAAAACCCCGAGGTTGAAAAAGAAGAGGTAAGATAGCTGCTAAATTGGTTTGATAAAGGGAAAGATAAGTATAATAGCGATGAGCCATTTGCTGGTAGTATAATAGGCTAGGAATAGAGGGACCTAAGATAGATCTTCTCTGATAGGCATTAAAAAATGATAAATCAAATGGATAGTTCTTGGAAAGATAAGCTAGGAGATCCACCCTCAGTTGGTTAGCGCTCTGCACATTAATAGAAGCTGTATTCTGACGTTGATTCAAGACCACATAATCAATCATTGAATGCCATGAATTGTCAGGGCAAGTAGCCACTTTTGAGGAATAACACTGGAACATGTCATCTATCCGCAACTCCAAATAGTTGACATATAAGACAGCTTGCAAAACCACATCCCCCACATACCAGGCCAAATCTACATCATCTGAAATCAACAAATCTCCTCGTAGATACATGTAAGACAGCAACATGGTATCCGTCATCATAGAATCTTCAAAAACCATATGGTCCACTTCTGTCAGCAAATCAAAAGACCAAGCCCTACTCCAACCATCCTCTAAAAGAGGGAGATCGATCGTTGAAAGCTTCATATAGAAGGCCAACTTCTGCATAGTCCGAAGGAACATACTCATGAAAGTGCTCAAATGTAAACCATAACAAATCCATCCTGAACTGCAATCTTTCCACTTTATCTTGAAACAACGGATATAATGTGGCTTGTCTCTGGAGAATTGCCAAGTCCTGCTGAGAGATAGAAGGAATCATAGGAACATTGGGGCTTGGAGGAATGGACCGTGACTGTGCCAGTTGGTTTTGCAATTGCTTAATCTGGGAAGCTTGTGATTCCACTGTATTATGAGCAGTTTGTAAAGCTGACAATTTTGCATCTAAAAGAGTCTGAAACTCTTGAGCTTCTTTGGACATTCTCTCTTTCTCCTCTGAGACTCTAGTGACCTCTGACTGAGCTTTTGTTAACTAAATCTTCAAAGAAGATATTTCTTCTCTCTAGGTCTCAATCATTTGGGTCTGCTGCTCCATTTGCTTGAACAAAATCAGCAAGTGTGTCTTTAGCAGAGGCTAACTCTGTGGTTGCCTTATGCAACCGGTCTTTGGATTGCATCAATTCTTCATAGAAAGAAGCATACAGCTATTGAACAGAAGCTGTCAATGAAAGTTCAATCGAACTCTGGATGCCATTACAAAGGAATGGAATAGCATCTCTTGACACTAAACTGTTCAGTGAAGGGACTGATATTTCCAAAGAACCCTCTCTATGTGCCCTAAATAAATTGTTACATGTGAGGTAAGCAGGGAGGTCACTGCTAGATGTAGCAGGAATTATGACTGAAGGAATGACTGAGGGAATTTTAACTGCCACACACTTCAAGCGCTTCTGCTGAATGACCAATGGAGGAGGGGAATCAAGATCCTCTATGCCAATAACTCTTCTGAAGGTGGTGGGGGAGGAACTGGATTAGATGGAGGAGGTGGTAGCACACCCTTCTTAAGGCCTGAGTATGTCAAGAAAGCATATCGGTAGGAACCATAGATAACATTTGTGACATTCCCTCTGGTCACATTGACAAAAAGTTGGTCCATCTTTGTAAGCATGTAAGTACTCCAATCAATGGCCACCCCTTTTAACACTATCCTGGAAGCTATGAAGAGTTCTTTGGACAAATAATGAGATGGTGTTTTGGTAGGCATAAACGTGTCTTGGAGGAACTAGCAGAATAACTTCCAAAGAGAATCAGTAATCATGGAAAAAGATACTCCTAAAGTGTTAATCACTTTCTTGACATCCAGAATCTATTTGGTCTGCTTCTGTAACAGCTTGAAAATCTCATCATTGGAGAATAATTTTCTGTCTATAACAAAGGGCTCTCCTTTGTAGGGAAGAGACAAAGCCTTCCCTAATCCTCAGGGTGTCAATACCATAGAAGCACCATGAATCAAGCCCGACTTCTTACTGTATGCTGTAAGAAATTCATCATATAGGAATGGATCGTCTTGAATCAATGGAAGTGAAGCAGCCACGGAAGTTGCAAGTCCTGCTTTCGCTATAGGCTTAAAAGCCAGTAGGGAAGAATAATCCCTACTGATCAACGGGACATACTGGATAGGAGGAGGAGCATGAGGCGCCATTTAGATGGAAAACACACATGCCACAAACACAGACAATCACAAAGAATGCCTGCAAAACAACCAAATAGCTATAAAAAAGAAATTAATCAAAAGAAGTACACACACAGACGTAACTAACCAATTGACAGTCCACTTCTGTCAGCAAATCAGAAGACCAAGCCCCACTCCAACCATCCTCTGGAAGAGGGAGATCCATCGTTGAAAGCTTCATATAGAGGCCAACTTCTGCAACTGATAGTGAACAAAGAAAGAATGGTCCGGAGGAACATACTCCTGAAAGTGCTCAAATGTAGACCATAACAAATCCATCCTGGACTGCAATCTTTCCACTTTATCTTGAAACAATGGACATAATGTGGCTTGTGTCTAGAGAACTGCCAAGTCCTACTGAGACATAGAAGGAATCATAGGAACATTGGGGCTTGGAGGAATGGACCGTGACTGTGCCAATTGGTCTTGCAATTGCTTAATCTGAGAAGCTTGTGATTTCAATGTATTATGAGCAGTTTGTAAAGCTGACAATTTTGCATCTAAAAGAGTCTGAAACTCTTGAGCTTCTTTGGACATTCTCTTTTTCTCCTCCGAGACTTTAGTGACCTCTGATTGAGCTTCTGTTAACTGAATCTTCAAAGAAGATATTTCTTCTCTCTGGGTCTCAATCATTTGGATCTGCTGCTCCATCTACTTAAACAGATCGGCAAGTGTGTCTTTAGCAAAGGCTAACTCTGTGGTTGCCTTATGCAACTGGTCTTTGGACTGCATCAGTTCTTCATAGAAAGAAGCATACAACTGTTGAACACAAGCTGTCATTGAAAGTTCAATCGAAATCTGGATACCATTACAAAGGAATAGAATAGCATCTCTTGATATTAAACTGTTCAGTGAAGGGACTAATATTTTCAAAGAACACTCTCTATGTGCCCTGAATAAATTGTTACATGTGACATAAGCAGGGAGGTCACTGCCAGATGTAGCAGGAATTGTGACTGAAGAAATGACTGAGGAAATTTTATCTGCCACACGCTTCAAGCACTTCTGCTAAATGACCAATGGAGGAGGGGAATCAAGATCCTCTATGTCAATAGGTTCTGACTCTTCTGAAGGTGGTGGGAGAGGAACTGGATCAAATGGAGGAGGTGGTAGCACACCCTTCTTAAGGCCTGAGTATGTCAAGAAAGCATATAGGTAGGAACCATAGGTGACATTTGTGACATTCCCTCTGGTCACTTTGACAAAATGTTGGTCCATCTTCGTAAGCAGGTAAGTACTCCAATCAATGGCCACCCCTTTTAACACCACCCTGGAAGCTGTGAAGAGTTCTTTGGACAAATAATGAGATGGTGTTTTTGCAGGTATAAACGTGTCTTGGAAGAACTGACAGACTAACTTCCAAAGAGGATCAGTGATCATGGAAAAAGATACTCCTGAAGTGTTAATCACTTTCTTGACATCCAGAATCTCTTTGATTTGCTTCTGTAACAGCTTGAAAATCTTATTATTGGAGAATAATTGTATGGTTGTAACAAAGGGCTCTCCTTTATAGGGAAGAGACAAAGCCTTCCCTAACCCTCGGGGTGTCAATACCATAGAATCGCCATGAACCAGGCTCGAATTCTTACTGTATGATGTAAGAAATTCATCACATAGCGATGGATCATCTGGAATCAATGGGAGTGAAGCAACCACGAAAGTTCCAAGTCCTGCTTTCGCTATAGGCTCAAAAGCCAGTAGGGAAGAATAATCCCTACTGATCAATGGGACATACTAGATAGAAGGAGGAGCGTGAGGTGCCATTCAGATAGAAAACACACACACCACAAACACATACAATCACAAAGAATGCATGCAAAACAACCAAGTAGCTATAAAAAAGAAATTGATAAAAAGAAGTACACACACAGACGTAACTAACCAATTGATCACCCCAAACAACCCACATCCTAGAAAAAATTCGGCATGACCTCTACACAAATGCGACCGAAAACTTCATGCGATGCAACAAGCAAGCACCCAAAACCCCGTATCAGGCAAAAAAAAAAAAACTATAAATCGCACCCATAATCATATCACTTAAGCAAACCATAATACCATAAAAATCTAATCATGACCTGACCATAACTTTGGCCAACAATTTTAGCTAAGAGGACTTTACGCGCCCATCCTACGAAGCGTGTTTATTAAAAAAGGGAAAGAAAGTGTAGTGAGAAAAAATGGTTTTAATGAAGGGTTCATTTTAAAATATTATTAGCAATGGGTGACATTTTATTAGGTTATAAACCTTAATAAGAAAATGACGGTTCCTTCTTAAAATTTTAATTACAATTTATTAGGGTAAAACAATGCTTAAACAAAACCCGGACTATGATACCCAGACTGGGGTCTCTAAATGCAAATTCATTAATTAGAAATTAATGGTGATGTGGAGTGCTTTTTTGCCAGCGCATGCTTTTTTTGTGACGACTGGTTCATTTTTATTAAAAATTAAGGTACCTTTGAAGTGTACGTAGCACCCTGCAAAGTGAACGGTTGGTTGATTTTAAATTATTAGAAAATTGTGTGTTTAGTACGAGATGCGCGTGAAAAAATAGGTGAATATAGTTCATTTTAGCAATTAACTATGGTTAAGGGATGATGAAAATGAATAAAGCTAAAAAAATAAATACCTGGTAGGGATGTGTATGCAAGAGACTGAAGGCGCACTAAGTAGTCCCCAAATACAAGGAATCCAGTAAAAAAAACAAACACCACTGACTGGAAAAAATAAAGCATCTTAGTGTGTTTGTTTTATTTTTATTTTTTTTATTTTTGTTTTTGTTTTTTAAAATTTGTATTTTAGGTGTGTTTATATTTTGTATAGTGTTTGGTTTTGTTTTGTTTATTTTGTTATTTTTTTCTTTTTGTATTTTATTTTTTTAAATAATTAAATCAGGATATATGACACATGAGTATGTTGTGAAGTGTAAGGGTAGAATTTCAGCAATCCAACAAGTGTCAACAATGTGTTTGAAATTTTTCATGATTTTTAAGCTAATTTAAGGAATTTAAAATGAATTTTCATGAGGTGAAGTATTAAAATTTAGAATTTTGACTTCAAATAATACTTTAGCCATTTATGAAAACATTTTTATTTGAGACATTATTGGCAAAAGGGGCAAGGGGATTTGTGAAATTTTCTGAAATTTTTTTGAAAATATTTTTGAATTTTTACTAATTTTGAATGAATTTTGCTTATTTTGCATGTATTTTTGAAATATTTTTGAATTTTTTGCAATTTTTTTCTTGATGCTCATTTAAAAAAATAGTGTAAGTGATTTTAATAATTTTGTAATTTTTAAAGTTTTTTTTTGGCAATTTATTTAGATTTTAAATGAATTTTTGATTTTTTTGGTATTTTATGTGTATTTTTATGGGTTTTTATATATTTGTCGGGTTTGGAAATTAAAAGGCGGTACTCGAGCTACATGTGAACAGCGGAGGATGACTGTGTGTGAATGACTGACTGCAACACATCACTACACAAACGAATCAGAAGCGCGTCTTGGTGCGTGACCGCTCGCAAGCCACATCCGTACACGTGCACGCGTGACGGAGGAACAAAGGAGGAATAGGGGCTATACGGGAAAATGATGGTTAGAAGAAGGGTAATTTGGTTAGGGTAGGAATCGGAGTTAAGGATATGAGTGGGGTAACCTAAGTGAATGAGGTTAAGTTAGTAACCTAAGTGAATTAGGTTAAGTTAGTAAATTAAGTCAATTAGATTAAGTTAGTGTGTTAAGTCAAGAGATTAAGTTAGTGTGTTAAGTTAATGAGTGAGTGTAGACTAACCAAGAACAGCGGCAGGAGAAGGAGAAGAGGAGAGGAGGCGGGCGGAGGTGGGAGAGCCGGAAGTGAAGGGAGAGGTGGACGTGGTGGGAGAGGCGGACGAGAAGGGAGAGGTGGAAGAGGCAGACAAGAAGGGAGAGGTGGGAGAGGCGGACGACAAGGGAGAGGTGGACATGGTGGGAGAGGCAGAGGTGGAGAAGAGAAGGCGATGGTGGGCGAGGGAGGAGGCGGCAGGTAGGCCGCAGAAGGGAGGCAGCATAGGGGCCGCGGAGGGAGGAGCGCAAGCGACCGCGGTGGGAGAGGGAGAGGCAGAAAAGGAGGAGCGAAGAGAAGGTGGAGTGGTGAAGAGAATGGAGGTCGATGGAGGATGGAGAAGAGAACGAGGGCGACCATAGGAGAGGGAGAGCAATGAGGCCGCGGGAGAACGGAGAAACGCGGCTAACTGTTTTTTTGTGTGGTTTTTTTGTGTTTTTTAATTAATTAAATAAATGTTCGGTTTGTTTTTGGTCATTTTTTTTTCTTTGCTTTTTATTTTTGTGTTTGTGAATTTTGTGTGGTCCTTTTGTTTTTTTTTTTGGTTTTACTGTGTTTTTTTGGTTTTTTTTGTGTGTTTTGTTTTTTTTTTTCTTCTATTCGTTTGGTTTTTTTTTTTGGTTTTTTTTTTGAATGTTTTTTTTTTGGATTTTTTTTTTGGTGCTTGTGTTTGTGTGTGTGTGTGTGTTTTTTTTGTGCTTTTGTAGTTGTTGTTGTTTTTTTTTTAAATGGTTTTTTTTTGTTTTTAAAATTATGGGTAGGAAATATAAACGCATCTCCGTCCCGCGTGCATCTGTGGGGCGAGAGTAAAAAAATTTCCATTGGCGAGATCAGACGGGGCGGGGATAGCGACACACGAGCCACAGATGCCACGCGGGCATCCCGAGGCACGTAAAACCAAAAACAAGTGCGTTCACGCGCGACACAAGAAACGCGGCCACACGACAAAATGGAAGAAAAATTAATAAAACTCAAAATGTACGTCGGATTGAAAATTTGTAAAAAGGAAAAAGGTGTTGGAAGACAAAGGGAAGATGATAGAAAAATATGACATAGGTTCTGGGGCCAAATCAGGATGTTCACATGGAAAAAACACTAAAAATCGACCTAAAAACACATACATGTATTATTATCGAAAAGTCCGCTCATCGGAACAAAGTACGGAAAGAAGGAAAAATGTGCAAAACAATGTGTCCAACAGCTCTATCATGGCAAAACATAGGTCCGATCAAAATAGGATACGTTCACATGGAAAAAATCCTAAAAATCGATCCGAAAATGGACGCGAAAATTAATATGAGAAGAACCGTGCACCAGAATAGAGGACAATAAAAAGGAAAACGTCTGGAAGAAAGGGATTCATTGGGATGGTGCATCAAAACCCAATTGGGGGGAATTGGGAGGGGTTCATATGAAAAAAACACGAAAAACACACCCGAAAACACTCAAAAAAATTAATAACTAAAAATCCAGCAGTTAGAAAGTGGGGGGAGCAAAAAGGAAAAAGTGGGGGAAAGGCTGGCGGGACACAGCTGTCAAGTTAAACTAGAATTCCGATGCAAGTAGGGCATATTCACATGGAAAAATGTAAAAAATAGGCACGAAAAGGGCCCGAAAACCTGCAAAAATTAATGTTCCGAAGCAATAAAGATACGTTCACATGGAAAACCGTCCAATGTACAAGAATTGCTTCAAAAATTAATAACTTTAGAACTGTTTGTCAAAACAGGGGTTGGTAAAAAGGAAAAATGGGCAGTTCGAAGGGACAAACACGGCTGTAAGGTTGGATGTGAGTCTCAGTGAGACGTAGGGTACGTTCGCATGGAAAAATCACAAAACAAAGAATAAAGGCAAACGGTTAAGGAACAGCTCCGAGGATAGGGTGAAATAGAACGGAGGAGGGGGGAAGTAGCCCCAGTAGGGTAAAATAAAGTCATGGCATAGATGCATGATCATAGGGTATATGCATGGGGGTATGCAACATAGATGCGCATGGACGCGTCCCCACACTTAAAACCTTAGCAGGAAGGGTAAACCGAACAATAAGGACCTAGTACCACACATTAGACCAACCACGAACGTCCCCACACTTAAGACATGACCGTTACTGAGAAACAAAAGGTGTAGGGTTAAAAAAACTTGGCCCATATTGCCAAGGAGTAGTGTCGATTATCGAGGTTGCGTCTTGTATCATTGTCGACTGCAGGAGGTAACAAGGTGTCGTCACAGCAACACGCCCTTCGTCCTTCGTGGCAGGGATATGCGGCAGCACCTAGGGAGGTAGCTAGTTAAAGGAATCACCGAAAATTCGTTGATGTGACGAGGGATATTGCACTCAACTCGCGATCACTCAAATGGAATGAAAGAACAGTCACTCGCCCCATTACTAACATCACTCGAGTGAATAATGTTGGAACCCAGATCTCACACCTAGTTTAGGAATCAACAAGGGGGTGGTGTTGAGAGAGTATGCCAGGGTGCACAATTGATGGTGCATCAGTGCGTCCAACCCGTATGGCATAGGTGTAAGGAGGAAGGCCAGGGAGCCTTGCAATGCAGTGTACAGAACAGAGTGATGTGTCCTGTGCTAATGGCAGAGACCCATCCCGTGGGTGTAGAGGGAAACAGAAACGTACGTGACTCTAATGGTTGTAACATCCCTTAATCCTTACCTCTTGATAATTGATTGAAGAAACATCAGTCACACTCAGTCCACCCTCTGTCTCACGCTATGTTAATAGATACAGAGGGCAACCCATTCCTAAGACCCATTGATGTAATCCTCACCGTCACTTGTATAGAGGTGGTATGCCTTGTGCGCTTTTGATGGTGCAACTGTGCATCCTGCCCTGTGCTGGCATACAATGCAAGAAGGAAGACCAGGGAGCCTTATGGTGCAGTGCACAGGAACAGATCGTGCGTTGTGCATTGAGAGGCCCATCCCGTGCGTGCAACACTCCGTTCACATATCTCACCTCTCATTTGATTTGAAGGGAAAGATTGGTCATTCACCCCACCCTCTGTCTCATGCTCCGATAGATACAGAGGGCAGCCCATATGTCCCCATCCTGTTAGGATGAAAGCTTGCATCACTCAAGGGGTTGGTGATGAAGATCATATCGGGTGTTGTTGTTATCGGGATCTTGAAGAGGAGGCGTACCCAGGGAGGCAACCAACAAGTCTGGTACTTCAATAATTTGTAAGAAAGGTTGTCTGTTAAGAAGGACAGACAGACTGATATTGCAGAAGCAGCGCACCAAGGGAGGTGGCTTCAAATTACTTGCTGGAAAGGTTTTGCTGGTGAGTCAGTTATCCGGAACTGCGGGGCGTTACCACCTTTTCCACAGTCAGCTTCCCGCCCAAGGGTATTTCCACCTTTTCTTGGAACGAGGCCTGTTATGACAAGGAATTTCTTCATTTTCTCCCATAATAGTTTTGTTTGTTTTTTTATTTTTCCTTCTTTTTTTTTGTTAAGGAACGGAATGGTAGAAATACCATGTGTTAGGACCAACCCTGCCATCGTTGTTGGGTCAGACAAGAAGAGAATAAGGTCAGGTTGAGATGTTTCTGTAAGGGGTTTGCAGAACGAGATCGCCTCATGAGGAGAATCATAAGGGCTATCAGAAGCATGACGAGAAGGATAGTGCGACGCCCAAAAGGGGAAGGGCAGGTCGATTGTGATTGTCAAGATCCCCAGGGAGGGAAGAACTTCTTCAGACGATAGCCATTAATCAGGAAGGGATCATCAGAGGCATCAACGGTCTGTATCTGAATAGAGCCGTTAGGATTAACAGCAAGTACCTTGTATGGGCCCATCTAATGTTGTTGAAGCTTGCCAGGAAACTTGCCAAATCTCGAATCATAGACCAAGACAAGATCACCTTCTTTGAACTCCTTGTGCTTGATGAAACTGTCATGATAGGCCTTGCGTCGCGCTTGAGTAGTTTCCATGCACTGTAGGGCCATTTGCCGTATCTCGTCCAAGAATTCCAAGTGCAAGAGGCGGCGTTGTAGTGACTCATCATCTCCCAAGTGTTCTTTAACTGCCACTCGCAAAGAGGGCAATTCCAGTTCAACAGGGAAGACGACTTCTATATCATACACTAGCTGGAAAGGGGTCTGTCCTATAGCTACCTTATGGGAGGTTCTGTATGCCCAGAGGGCCTTTGTAAGTTGATCATCCTAGTCGTGACGATGTGCGGTAATCGTTCTTGTCAGAATCGAGCAAAGGATACAATTGGTGACTTCAACTTGGCCATTGGCTCTGGGGTAATAAGGAGTGGATTTGCGATGGCGGATCTTATACAGTTCAGTCAGCTTCTCCATAATTTTGTTAAGGAAATGAGTACCTCTGTCACTTACCAGCTCAAGGGGATTGCCAAAATGGGTGATAATATTCTTGTATATGAACAGGGCTATGCTGTTACCATTGTCCTGTTTCAGAGCCTTAGCTTCACACCAATTTGTGACATAATTCGTACATACTAAGATGTATCTGTTCTGCTTACGTCTGGTAGGTGGATCAATGGGACCCATGAAATCAATCCCCCACTTCTCGAACGGCTTTAAGGGAAGAATGGGTTGCAGTGGCATGGCATTTGTTTTGGTGGGTTTCCCCATTCACTGACAAGCATCACATCTCTTGCAGTAATCATATGCATCCTTGTGGAGGGCCAGCCACCAATATCCTACTAACAGAGCCTTCTTGGCTGTCGCTTTTCCTATGAAGTGTCCACCACATGGTTCGTCATGGGATGCTTTCAATACTATGCTGATTTCATCCCCTACAACACATCTTCGTAATACTTCATCTTTGCCTCTCTTGTACATTGCACCACGTAGCAAAGTGTAAGGGGATGATTCTAATAGAAGCTTTTTCTTCTCACGGCTTGAGATACCAGGAGGATACTGTTGAGTTGCCAGGAGGTTGGCTATGTGTGCATACCAGGGAGTAATTGTTTCAACTAGAAACAAGGAAGTATCAGGAAGGTCTGGATCATCCTGTTCCTCTACTTTTGTTTGAGGGATCCATGATAGATGATCAGCTAGGACATGGGAACGGCCAGGCTTAGTGACCACTTCAAAATCGAACTCCTAGAATAGTAGCAACCATCTCATCAATCATTCTTTAACATCTACTTTGTTCATCAGGACGGAGAGGGCTTCATGATCCACATAGAACTTGAAATGTGTTGACAATAAATACTGTCGAAACTTCTCCAGTGCAAACATCATTGCCAAGCACTCGAGCTCTATCTCTATGTAGTTTCATTCCCTATCAGTGACCTTTCGGCTTGCATAATAAATTGGTTGATCTAATTTAGAGGGGCCCTTTTGACATAGGACAGCACCTAGCCCTTCAATTGATGCGTCTGTGTGCACATGGAACTCCTTTGTCCATTCAGGAGGCTGCAAGATAGGTGCTTGGATAAGGCACTGTTTTAGGGCATTAAAGGCTTCTTCACAGTCATCAGTCCAAAGGAAATCTATATCTTTCCTTAGGAGATTGTGCAGAGGGACTGCCTTGGTTGCAAAATGTGCAATAAATCTTCTGTAGTAGCCCACATGGCCAATAAATCCTCTCAATTGCTTGAGGTTTGTTGGTGCTATTAAGGCGGCAATCTTTTCAATCTTTGCAGGGTCTGTTGCAATCCCTTGTACCGAGACAATATGGCCTAAAAGAACTCCTGATGAGACACCAAAGACACATTTTTCGGGATTGAGAGAAATCCCATACTCGCGGCATCTATCAAAACATTGCTCTAGGTGTCCCTAATGCTCACGGATTAAGCTATAGACACAAAAGTCATCAAGATACACCTCAATGAAATCATGCAAATGATTCTGGAAGGCAGTCATCATTACTCGTTGGAAGGAGGCAGGAGCATTATAGAGCCCAAATGGCATCACTCTATAGGCATAGGTCCCCCATTCTGTGGTGAAGGTTGTTTTAGATTGGTCCTCTTCCGCAATTTGGACTTGATTATATCCGTTGAATCCATCCAAGAGGGAATAGAGCTCATGGCTTGCCACTGTGTCCAACAGTTGGTCGGTAAAAGGGATAGGGAAATGATCCTTCTTCATCTTTGAATTGAGCTTTCGAAAGTCCACATATATTCGAAGTTTCCCATTCTTCTTGGGTACTACCACAATGGGCGAAACCCATTCACTGTTAGCCATGGGATAAATGAACTCTGCTTCAAGAAGTTTCAATAATTCGGCCTTCACTAGAGTAGAGTAATTAGGATTCATACGCCTTTGTCTTTGCCTTATAGGTTTGGCATTAGGCTCTAGGTCAATGTGATGTTGGCATATTGTGGGATCAATCCCCTTTAGATCTTTATGTGACCAAGCAAACACGTCTAAGTTCTCTTTGAGTAGGTCTCGTAGGACCTCTAATTCTTCCTCTGGAAGATTGAGACCCACTTTCAAGTGACGTTCCAGTACCGTCAGTATCCAAGAATGTTACTTGTTTTTCACCTTCCTCTTCGCATATAAATGTCCCACGGATTGCTTCTGGATAAAGGTCGGACTCTTTCAAGAGAGTAGTGTCCTCGTCTGATGTTCCACTAGAACCAATGTTCTCCTTCTGAACATATGACTCATTTGTCTGTTGAGGTTGCTGGAAGGGTATCCGAGCTTTGCTTGCTTTTGTGTGAATGGTAATTTCTTCTGGACTTAGGTATTCATCCTCAGAGGATGCGTCCAAGAATGTCACATAGCATGGACCTTCTAGGGGCCGTGGCTCTAAGGACTTTGGCTTCTATTGACAAGGAGCATCATCATCATCTTTCCTCTGGACTGAACAGTTAGGGTGACAGGAGCCACTGGTGAACTTAATTTTTATGTCTTTAATCCATTGCTTATACAGATTCTACATACTTTGTGGTCCATTGGTCAATCCAAATGGAACCATGGTCATTCCATCCAGCACCCTGAGATCTTTGGCCTCTGAGGTCTCTGTAGGGATATCAGCAAGATTATCCTCTATCAAAGAAAATTCTTCATCTGCACTTTCATAACCTGCTTCATTTTCTTCCTCCTCATTCTCATCCTCTTTCTCTGGAGACTCTATCTCTGCTTCTTTAGAGGCTCTGTAGGAGAATAACAAATCTTCTACCTCGGCATTTGCTTCTACTTCTGTCACTGCCTTTGACTCCGCTTTTGTCTCTGTCTCTGGCTCTGTGTCTATTATTGTCTCTGTGATTGTCTCTATATCCGCTCTGTCTCTGTTCTGCATTTGCTCTGTCTCTGTATTTACTACTCTGTATCTATTTTGTCCTTGTTCTATCTCTGCGACTGTCATGTAACAGGGAGAACAGTACATCCATGCTTCTATTTCACTATCAGAGGTGATTTCAAAAGTTAATTTTAGTTGAGGCAGGAGGTATTCTCCCATGGACAAGGATTTTACTTCCCTTGGAAGTTGGCTTGCAGTGCCCACTATTAGGGACCGTGCCTTTGTTTTCTTAGGAAAGATCTGCTTAACAGCCTCTTCGTCTCCTGATGTACCATTTTTTACCTCGTTGGAGGAGTCAGTTATGACTTCGATGGATGTGGATCCATTGCCTTTTTGCGATCCATACAACTTTAACACCACTTTGTTGGGTCCTCTGCCTAGGATTTGGGTTCCTTTGATCCAGTCCGTCTTGGCTCTTGCTTCAAAAAGCCTACACCAAGGGGGCTAGTTTTACTACTTCTTCAAAGAGCTCAGTTAGATGGCAAGAGGTTGATCCATAGGGAAGATGTTAGAGAGGAGGAGACAAGGATACCAAGGGGGGACTCTAGCTAGTAAATCCCTTATTTACGTTAGAAACTACCTAACCCCTACTTGACTCAAGATGAACCTCTTGAGAGCCTTAATACTAGTTAAGGGTTAAATCTTGGTGGGATTGAACCTTTGGTTTGTTTCTTCTATATGGGTTAAAGGATAAATTGTAATAATATCCTTTAAGATAAATAAATATTGTTTGATAAATGTAACATCCCTGACTAAGACATCCTCAGTAGTAGCACAATTTAGCAGTCCATTGAGATGTTTTCCTAGGTGGTGCCACTTGGTACTCCTTCAAATAACATGAGGTTTGCTACCTAGACTCCCTCAAGTCCACTTTGCAATGGAAGGTGTCAACCATTCCCACAAGAATCGACCTAAATTCTGGGATTCTAAATAAACTAAGGTCACCTATGAGTCTTGAGCATCTGCTTGTGCTAGATTGTTGGACTTGTGCCACACTTGTTCAAGGAGAGTGAGAAAAGAGGGGGATTATGGGCATGTTGACCCTTCTCCCTATAGAGAAAAGTCTCACTTTTTTCCTCTAAAAGACAAACTTGTCGCTTCATAAGGGAATATATCAAACATTTTGATGTTCTAGGTTTATCTGACATATCAACTAGATGGGAATGTATCAACATTATTGTTCCACTAGGTGATCTTCTAAATCTAGTCCTGGCTTTCAAAGACCATCTCTTAAAAATGATACAATCTGAGCACCCAATATTAGCTAAACCAGAAGTAGTAGCTGCAATGCTTCAAAGGAAACCATTCAAAAGATCCAGTAAGGTTGTCCTAGTAGGCCCCTATCTAGTCTGACCATTTTGGAGATTCTTGTTCAATGCAAGGACTAGATCATCTTGAATGTCATGCTTGACAACAACAAGGGTCAATATAATCACTAACAACTTCCCAACAATTGGGATTGATGGATTGCAAACCAACCCCCTTTCTAGTGAGGATGGCCAATCATCAATGAGTATGACCTCTAGGCATCATTGGGTTTGTACTTCTTAAAATTGCCACAACTCATAATCAGGATAAGGATAAACTTACAGTCTGTTGGAATCAGCACAAGGTAATGGTCTTTTTGACGAATGTTGCCCTACCACCCACCCCGCAATATTGACCAATTGTTGCTGAAACACTAAATATGGTTGGGGGCTTAAGTGATGATGAGGAAGAGGATTTTTTGAAGGCTAATGCCAACTTGCGACCACGGTGTCTCATAATCGTTCTTCAAATCAGTGAACAATGTATGCAACCCCAAAGTCTTCATCCTCAAGTCCCAAAAGAGCAAGAAAGGACAACAAACTAGAGAGTTCCAGAACTCCAAGCCCAGACTGCACTGAAGGTAACACCAATACTAATTGGGGATTGCTAATGCTAACATCCATGAAATATTGAATTAAGAGCTTGAGTTTGAAGCGTAGATGCAGAAAGTGACAAGAGTAAAAGGAGATAAATTGGACATAGTCTATCTTGGTCTGCAAAAAAGACCAAACTAGACAAGATTAGTACCAACAGCAACTCATTAGTTTGCTAATTGAATTCAAAGATGTATTTACCTAGGAATATTTAAACATGAAAGGGTTGGATTCAACATCCTTGAAATCTTGAATTAAGAGCACGAGTTTGAAGTGTAGATGCAAAAAGTGATAAGAGTAAAAGGAGATAAATTGGACATAGTCTATCTTGGTCCGCAAAAAAGACCAAACTAGTCAAGATTAGTACCAAACTATAGCCCACATTCTGTCAACAACAAATCACTAGTTTGCTAATTGAATTCAAAAATTTATTTACCGATGAATATTTAGACATGAAAGGGTTGGATTCAACATCCATGAAATCTTGAATTAAGAGCACGAGTTTGAAGCGTAGATGCAAAAAGTGATAAGAGTAAAAGGAGATAAATTGGACATAGTCTATCTTGGTCCGCAAAAAAGACCAAACTATTCAAGATTAGTACCAAACTATAGCCCACATTCTGTCAACAACAAATCACTAGTTTGCTAATTGAATTCAAAGATGTATTTACCTAGGAATATTTAGACATGAAAGGACTGAGAATATTTAGTCATGAAATCAGATGTTTTCTCGGTATAGATGCAACAATATAGAATCAACCCTCTCATGGCTAAAGAAGTCATTGGATCAACTATAGACAGTAGGTTTCATCACTCTCTAGTAGATTGAGTGGATTGGATCTCCCCGAAGATTGTCATTGTTCTAAAGAAGAAGAAGAACAAGCTGTGGATATAAGCTTAATGCAACCACAATCTTGAATCCCTTCTCTATCCCTTACATGGACACTATCTTGGATGAAGTAGCTAGGCATGAGATGTACTCCTTTCTTGATGGTTTAGCAGATACAATTAAGTGCACCTAGGTCTAGAAGACCAAGCTAAAATATCTTTCATCATTGCATGGGGAGTATATGTTTGTACAGTGATGTAGTTCAGTCTTAAGAATGCTCTAGCCTCCTTTCAAAGAGACATGCAGGAGGCTTTTGGGCCTTGACTAATTTTATGAGCGTATTTTTGGATGATTTTAGCTTTTGGAAAGGCCACACTGCAACCAATGCACCTCCAACTTTGCCTCACAAGATGCTGAGAGGTAAGTTTAAGTTTAAAACTGCTCAAATGTGTATTTGTTGTTCAAGGTGGTATTTTACTAGGTCACATCATTTTGCAAAATTGCATTGCTCTCAACCCCACCAAGGTGGCAACAATCATGCAACCTAAAGTACTAGATTTTCCATATGTGTTACTCTAATTTTTTGGCCAAATCCAGTGGCATGGCCACCACTTATGAATTTTGGTTCACTTGGCTATTCCCCTCGAAAAATTGGTGCATGTGACCAAATCTGCTTACAGATGGAATGAAGACATTGACTTGGAATTTCGACGCTTACATCTATTACTTTCTAAAGCTCTTATTGTGATCTCACCACATTGGATGAAGACTTTTCATGTATTTGTAAATGCATCTGATATTGCTATTGGAAGTGTACTTACGTAGTAGGATGCCAATGGCTGGTTTCAACCAGTGTTCTATGCTAGTAGAAGATTTTCTAATGCTTAGAAAAAAATTCAGTAACCAAAAGAGAGTGTCTTGGCATGATTTAATCCATGAAGAAGTTTTGGCATTATTTGCTCGAACATTCCTTTGTTTTTCATGTAGGTCATTCAATGCTAGTTTACTTAGTCAAGCATCAAAATGTCATTAGACAACTCGCTCGATGGATTCTCATGACATAGGAATTTGATTACACAATCATTCATCATCTCGTACCTAGCATGTCATTATAGATTTCATATCCTACCTTGATTTTGACAAACCACCAATAACTAGTGTTAAAAATGACTTCTTAAATGCCCAACTTTTTGTTGCATCAGTAAATGCACTAGACTCAAAGCCACCAAACCCTTTGTGGTCATGGTATGAATAAATGATGACTTTCTTGGAAATTGGTGTACCTCCACTCCATCTCTAGAAGGACCAACCGAAACGACTGGCTCTCTAGAGCTGGCATTTTGAAATTGCCATAGGACAATTGTACTACTGCACTCTCTCTAGAGTGTTGCAAAGAGTGGTCCTCCCTATGGAGTAGCCTACTATCCTAAAGGATGCCCATCAAGGAATTGTCGATGGTCACATAATCCAACAAGTTGGTTTGTGGTGATTGACCATGCATGGTGATGTTTGAAAATGGGTCTTGCACTATGATTCCTATCAACAACGGCTAGGTCAACCTAGAGCCTGAGACCGCTTATCGCTCTGACCAATCCTACTTTTGGAACTCTTCCAAAAGTGGGGATTAGACTTCACTGGTCCCATCATCTCTTCGACTATGACATACACAAGAAACAAGTATATCCTAACAACAAAATATATTACTGTACCAAATGGGTAGAAGCATGGGTCCTATAGGATAACATTGCTAAGTTAGTTGCCAAATATCCAGGTGGGCCAAACACCTATTCACCAATTTTTGGTAGCTCTTCTACTGGAAATACCATGAGCTATGGAAGAGGCACCCAAGCCATATTAGATCCCTCAATAGAACATGTGCAGGTGGGTGATGGTGGTCACAAATTCTTCCAAGTCCCGAAGGGGAGGATCCAATGTAAGAATATCTAGGAATACATGTGTTAGTGAGAGACAATTATTAATAATACCTTGTCACACTGACATAGGTATAAAATGTGTGAGACATGTAATTTTTGACATCCTTTGATCGTAATACAATTATTGTCTCTCATCTCACCTGCTTGCACTCAGCTTTCATGTCTTCTCTTTCTTCTATTCTATCATTTCAATATTTCTCTCTCATCACATCTCTTTCTCTCTCTCCTATTTTCTCTTTCTTCTACTCTTCTTTCTCTCACCTCTCAGCCCTCTCCTTGATAAGTGGTATCAGATAATTGGTCTTTGATCCATTTGGTACAATTGGATTTCCTTCTCAATCTTGTTACTTCTTGGTTACTCAAGGACAAGGTGTTACTTTTGGAAAAATGGACAAGTGCAATGACCAAGGAGACCAAGGACAACTAGTCAGAGCTAATTGGAGTACTTGGAGGCAAAGTTGGAGGCATCTAGGATAAAATAATAGGCTATGCATTCATAACATGCTATTTTAGAGGTAAAATGGTTAAATACAAGGAGAATAGAGTTAGTCTTGGTTACAAGTCCAATTATTTTTTAGAACAAGCTTTCTCTTTTTTCTCTCTTTTAAGCTTTTTGTTGAAGCTTTCATGGTGGCTAATAATAAATCTCATATCTTGCTTCTCAGTGATCTTTTCCTTCTTCTTGAGCATAGGGCATTGATTCCCTACTTTCTACTGATCATGATCATTACCAATGTGAAGTATGGTAACCAATGAGCAATTGACATACACCCAAAATTTACCTTGCATTTTACAATGAATTCCTTACTCTTCTTCTCTAGCAAATGGTAGCCATCAACCTCTTTCCTATTTCTTACCTACTATTTGGACAAGTTTTCTATGTCATCCTTAGTAGAGGGATACAATCTTTAATCTTCATTTCCTTTGCTGAAAATGCTAAAACATAGCAAAGAAGCCATAGCTACAAACCCATAAGCTTCAATTTCTTCAATATTTAGCTCTCTTATTTAAGGATATCTTTACCAGATATGGCACTCCAATCAAACTAGTTGGTGTACACATTTTGTAAATAAAGTCATCAAGGAGCTCACATTATTCTTTTTTATTATCCATAAGAAATCTCCTCCTTACTACCCATGAGTTAATGGCTTAGTTGAGTCCATCAACAAGGTCTTGTAAAACTTTAACCAATTTAGCAGATTAGAACATAAAAGATTGGGATACTAAGCTTTCTACAACACTATGGGCTTTTAGGACTTCCTTCAAAGTTGCCATCGATTTGTGTACAAACTAGCATTCGGCTTGGAAGCCATTACCCTTGTGGAATTTGTAGTCCCAAGTTTCCAACTTGCGATGAAAGACCGCCGGCTCATTTTGGAATAATCACTTCCATTCTAGATGGATGCCATTTGCCAACGAGAAGAAGACTAGAAGTGCAACACTTATATTCTGTTTGAGGTCCAAGCCTAATAGAAATACTAAGTTGACTGGTTGTCCAATAAATCATTGTTCCAAAATGGCCAACTCGTCTTGGTATTTAAGATGTAGATGGGAAAACTTCTTGGCAAGATCAAGTTTAGATGGAGTGGTCCTTTTACCATTGGATCATGACGTTCCTTCCCCGCTAGTTGCCCACCTCCACATTGAATGGCTCTCAGACACCCCCACCTTTGTTGATGTGGCACTCATTTGTGGAACCCACTCATTATCTCATGTAGTCTATGGTGCCTTAGTATCTCAAAAACCTATTCTAATCAAGTTTAGTTATTGTTTGGTTTGCTGACATAGCACACATGCATTGGCCACTCTCTATTCACATTAATCACACCCTCCTTTAAGAAATAATCTCTCCCTCGTCACCCTTATTATTTGCCCAATACTTGTACACATCTCTCTCCAAGGAGGTTACACTAATCAACCCTATGGCCAAAAGAGATGCTTAAGCAATGATCAAGTCCTTGTAGCTCACCCAATTCACTAACCTCCCATGGAGCTCTACCCTTGTCCACCTTGGCATACAATCCATCTTGAAGTAGCTAATCAATGGCTCCATTGTCTAGATCCAAGGCAACACATATAAGCTCTCCACAAAGAGAGTATAGAGGATGCTCTGCTTGCCCACCCATGGTGAATAAGTCCCACCATCCCTCCCCACCGCACCATGGAAGCAATCTTTGGCCCCATCCGATTGCCCATCTATATCTTGGGACCTTCTCCTATTGGGGGGTTCCTTCAAGCTCTTTTATCTGAGCGAGTTTCTTAATTATTGCATACAATCCTCAAATTACCTCCACTCAGCATGTGTGTGTGTGTGTGTGTTTTCTTTTCTGTGCACTTGTGCTCAATCAGGGTTTTGACTATTCTTAGGTGTACTTCAAGTGTTGGAAATCAAGGTGAGTGCGAATAACAAGTGTCTAAGCAGCTTACACACTCTCATTTCGTCTTAGGCCTAATAGGCTTGTTCAATCAATTTTTGGCAGTCTTGATAGGTTTTAGGGTTTCTTGCCTCATCGACTTACTCATTTTAGGTTCGTTTCGGGGTCTATGACTCCCCTGGCTCCGTTAAGGTGTTAACTCTCTCAACAACCTACTCAAGCTACTAAGTGACTGCGTCTTGAAAATTCACCTTTTCCTTGTGCCAATTCAAGTTTTGGGTGTTGAGATGGCTCTCATAGGTTTGCGCGGTTGAGATCTAGCTGGGTCTGGTGCAATTGTCCAAAAAACTTGCAAAAGTCTGACTTGGCCCAACTCATTTGAATTGTAGGGGCCGAATGGCGGACTCAGACATGGCCAAGGGCCGAGTCAAGTTAGTGGGCCAAGTTGATCGTTTGGACGGGTCGAGTCAAAAAGGGCCGAGCGGAAATGGCCGAGTTGGTTTGGGCCGAATCAAGTTGGCCGAATTTTAAGGTGTTTGCTGAGTTGTTTGTTCGGACGGGCATGGCAGCATCAAGGATGATTTCGTTAAATTCAGCGATCCAAGCAATCACAAGGCACACAAACTTTTAGATCACAAAAGGGACATAGGAGAAAGAGTTTGATATAGTTGACGTGTGTGAGGAAGGGTTTGATGGCAAGATCGAATCGAATCACCAATGGAAGCTCTCTCTCTCTCTCTCAATGTCAGGGCGAAAAATGAACTCCTCTATGGTCTCCTGGTCCTTGAACCCCTTCTTGGGCAAGGTCTTGCTATCCCCAATCGCTCGCCAACATTAATAATTTGAAACATTCCTTTTTCCCTGTTTACCATGATTTGTGCCCTATTTTGCCATATTTTGTAGCAGTAAAACCTATGCCTTTCCAATCCGATTTCTTAATCCTCACCTATGCTAAATGCAACAAGAATCGAAAGCAAATAAGTGAAATGATTTCCCCTTCTTTTCCAATCATCAAGCAACCAAAATACTTGTATCAAAGATTAAAAAACCCAAACTTCCTACCTATCTCAAGCTCCCTTTTGGGGATGAATCCCTTAATTTGATGCTCAATATGAGACGCGCAAGTGTCCAAGCTTGAATCTGTTGGTCCCGGTAATGGAACAAAATGTAGAGGGAGCTCATGTTCAACTGCCAAGGCCCACTGACCACTTATTATTTCAAGTGTTTCAAGCAAGCTCTAATTGCTATCTCTCACCTAGCCGATGCGCCTTCGGACCTACGAGTGTAGTGAGATTACCTCGATGCCTAAATGAGTTGCCTCCCTCCTCACACACACCGGTAGCTCCATGATCCTAGATGCTACCTCAACCATCCTCAAGCCTCCCCCATCGAGCTCCATCCACCATAGCCACATGCGCGCGAGAAAAGAGAAGAGAAGAAAAGAGAAGAAGAGAAGAGGAGATGGTGAAGAGCTTCACCCTCTTGATCCCTCACTCCCACACACTCACTCCGTCACACTCTCACACTCCCTCTCTCAAGAGCACACACACAAGCAAGGTGAAGAGAAGAAGAGAGGACTCTTGTTAACCACACACCAAAGAACGAGCTTCCATTCATTTTTTGAACTTTATATACAAACCCTAAAATCCCATTGGTGCCCATACCTTTTTACATGACTGGCCATTGTGGCAAGGTCCTTTTTCCTATTTCTCTCTTCTTGCCTCATGCCTTAAGCCTACACCCGTCTATTCTTTTACAAATGGCACAAGAGGGAGCCTAGCGCTCTTTTACAAGAGTTTTTAGAGTTTTTTGAGGCGCCTTCTCTGGTGCTTCATTTCATGTTACACCATGCCGTGAGTGTTTCCACTCCTACTACACTGTCTCTGGTTCAATTTGCTTGGGTGATAACAGGTCACTTGCTATTGTTGGCATTGGGGATGTACGACTACAGTTCTCTACTGGCAGTACTTTTTTGTTACATGATGTACATCATGTACATGTGCTTACACACAATCTTATGTCTGCAGAGGGTTGCTTGATGATGTTGGGTTTCATGTTTCATTTGGGGATTGTGCGTGGAAGATCACACGTGGCAGACTTGTGCTCGCTAGAGGTGCCAAGGCTGACAGCCTCTATCCTCTTATAGTTGATGGGTCCTTTGTTGATCATGTTTTGTCAATGGGCTCCATTGCACACGTATCTCTTTGGCATGCCCATTTGGGCCATATGTCCTTGAAGGGAATGAAAATTCTTTCTAGTTTGCAGTACTTACCGCCCCTTGACTATGCATGTTTTGATTCATGTGAGCATTGCCTTTATGGCAGACAAACTAGGACTATGCATAAGAAGTTTGGTAAGACACGCATGAGTAAGCCCTTGGCATTAGTATATTCGAATGTCTGTGGGCCCATGCCTTGTTAGTCTATGGGTGGTGCAAAGTATTTTGTGACATTTATTAATAATTTTTTGCGTAAAGTCTAGGCTTATCCCATTAAGTTTAAGTTAGATGTCTTGGCTGTGTTTCAGATATGGCTTGCATTGGTTGAGAACCAGACTGGGCATAGGTTGAAATGCCTTAGGATTGACAATGAGGGAGAATATGTATCATGTGCCTTTGAGCAACTATGTGACGAGAGGGGTATTAAGTGTCAGTTGACCGCCTCCTATACCCCACCCTAGAATGGTTTGGCTGAGCAGATGAATAGAACCATCCAAGAGCATGTATGAAGTATGCTTAGCCATGCAAGCCTACCACAGAGCTTTTGGGCTAAGGTAGTTAGTACAGTTGTGCATATCATAAATAGATCACCTTCTAGTGGTTTGGAATTCCAGGTTGCAGAGGAGGTATGGACAGTCTTATGCGCATCTACATGTCTTTGGATGTGAGGCATTTTGCCATGTGCCCAAGGACAAGCATAGTAAGCTAGATCCTAAAAGTGTCAAATGCATTTTCCTTGGCTATGGAGATGTAGGTGAGATGGGTTACCACCTTTGGGATTCGTAGGCATGGAAAGTCATCTGCAATCATGATGCATCACCAACCTGAGAAGGCGATAGAGATATGCAGGGTTATATTCTAGGAGGAGCCACGTGCTCCTGCACAACTAGTTGGACAACTTGTAGCAGTAGTTGGTACACATGGCTAGGGTGTTGGACAAGATGATGGACATGCAGTAGAGCCTATAATGAGATGATCTATTAGAGCTAGACGTCCACCTAATATATTTGAGCCCTCAATGCATTATGTCTTGGTTACAGATGCAGAAGAGCCTCTCACCTATGAGGAGGCTATGCGAAGGGGTGACAATCACTCTTGGGAGAGGGCTATGTAGTCTGAGATGGACTCCCTACATAAGAATATGACTTGGGATTTGGTTGCATTGCCTCATGGCAAGATGGCTTTGCTATGCAAATGGGTGTACAAGCTAAAAAGTACCCTTGGGCATCCCAGCTAGCTTATAAGACTTGTAACTAAAGGCTTTTAAATAGAAACATGGAGTTGACTTTGATGAAGTCTTTTCTCCAGTGGTCAAGATGACCACCCTATGCTTAGTCACGTAGCTTGACTTGGACATGTATCAAATGGATGTCAAGACTGCATTCTTGCATGGGGATTTTCATGATGAGATATACATGGAGCAACCTAAGGGCTTTGCTTGCATAACCTGGCAGGGAGCACCTAGTGTGCAAGTTGAAGAAAAGTCTTTATGGCTTGAAGCAGGCACCTAGGGAGTGGTATCATAAGTTTGATGCCTTTATGCAGTCATAGGGCTATAGCAGGAGTGCTATGGATCCTTGTCTTTACACAAAGAAAGCACGTGATGGCTCATTACTTATGTTGGTACTTTATGTGGATGATATGCTAATAGTAGGGAAAGCTCATGATGAGCTGGATGCTCTTAAATCTGAGCTTGCAAGTTGAAGAAAAGTCTTTATGGCTTGAAGCATGCACCTAGGGAGTGGTATCATAAGTTTGATGCCTTTTTGCAGTCACAGGGCTATAGCAGGAGTGCTATGGATCTGTGTCTTTACACAAAGAAAGCACGTGATGGCTCATTACTTATTTTGGTACTTCATGTGGATGATATGCTAATAGTAGGGAAAGCTCATGATGAGTTGGATGCTCTTAAATCTCAGCTGAAGAAGATCTTTGAGATGAAGGATTTGGGACGGGCCTCTCACATTCTTGGTATGTGCATTAAGTGTGACAGGCATTAGGGACTACTCTACCTCTCACAGAGGGAGTACATTCATATAGTCCTTAAGTATTTTCACATGCAGGATGTGAAGCCTATTGGTTGTCCATTACCTTCTTATGTGAAGATCTCACAAGTCAATTGTCCACAGATAGATGAACATAGGGCTGAGATGGCTGAGATCCCTTATGCATCAGCCGGCCGCAGGCAGTTTGATGTATGCCATGATAGCCACTTGTCTAGATACTGCTTTTGCAGCTAGTGTTGTGGCATGCTATATGGCTACACCTGGCAGGAAACATTGGGATGCCGTGAAGGGTGTCATACAATACTTGAAGAGCACAACAGATATGTGTATTTTTTATGGCATCCAGGATAGAAGAATTGTGGGATACACAGACTCCGATTATGTAGGACATGCAGATAGTAGGAAGTCCAATTCTGGCTATGTATTTGCCTATGCTGGAGGTGCTGTCTATTGGATATCCAGGGTTTAGAAGTGTACAAATCTCTCTACCACTGAGGCCGAGTATGTTGTAGCCACTGAGGCTTGCAAGGAGGCCATTTGGTTCATGATCTTGGGATTGATTCTATACCTACATTGCATTCGGATTCTATGAGTGCTATTCAGCTAGCCAAGAATCTAGTCTTCCATGCGAAGACAAACACATTGAGGTGAGGTATCACTTCATACGTGGGGTCATGGAGGACAAGTTTGTTGACCTTGTCAAGATCTCCACTAATAAAAATTATGCATATCTACTCATGAAAAGCCTCATTACTGAGTGCTTTGCCTTTCTTAGGAGATTGATGGGCATTGGATGAGATGAAATTTTTTCCTCATCTTGTTGTACATGTGTACATTGTATTGACTTTTCTTTTTCTTTCACTCCTCATTGGGACAGATTCCCCTTTAAGTGGGAGGTTGTTGGGGGTAAAGGCGCCTTCGCCTAGCCACTCATGTATTACTACACTGACAGTACCCGCCACTGCACACTGCAGGTGGCGGGCACCTGTCACCATCACTTTATTCATTATTCTTTTAGTGACAGTTTCAATAAAGGAAGGCCTGATCACATGTTGTGATTGTTGGAGTTTCCATTTTGTGTCTCTCTCTATCTTGCTCTTGCTCTCCCACCATAGCTCTTCCAAGCAAGCTTTGATCCTTCTCATCTTTCACTTGGATGGTTCTATGGTGACATTTAGCACTTGGATTTGAGTGAATTTGATGTCTTTGTGGTCAGTTGCATTGAGATTTTTTCATTACTCATCATTTACAGTGGCCAGTGAAGATTTATTGGCTTTATTGCTCCTAAATGTACTTTTTATGTACTTGGGCTTCTCAAATGTTATCATTTTGATGTATCGAGCTCAGGTATGCTATTCTCTTTGCGTTTTGGATTTGAGTTACTGGATATGATTTGGATACTTTATGCATTTGAGCTTAGGCGGTTGAGATAGTGGAACTCTTGAATTTATGTCTATGTTCTCATGGATGTTGTTGGATGCAGCTGTTGTGCTTATGGGCCGATCTAACAGCTCACTCTAGTAGTTGTACTTTTCATATCTTGGTTGTTATTTGGATATTCTTGGTAATGGGAGTTTGCTTTATTGTTAGTTCTCCGCATTTGGATTTGCAATAGTACTATTATTGCAAGTTTCAACATTCTAATTGGAGAGCAAGCACTTAATTTTAACAATATTTTGTTGTAGTTGGTAGGCAACTCTATAATCCTATATTCCACCTTATATTGCAGTGGTTCTTGGTTGATTTTGTGGTTGTTTTGCTATCATTTAAGTAGCTCATACTCTTCTATTTTTCTATGATTTACTATCATTATGGCTAGTTCTTCGAATGATAGTGCTATCTTCAATATTGACAAACTTAATGGCACAAATTTTGCATATTGGAAGCTGCAAATATGGTAGATATTGGTGCATAAGCATCAAATAAAGCCGTCAAAGACAAAGAGTGTAAAGACATAGGGCATTAGTTATGATAATTGGGAAACAAAGTCGTGCATCATAGATGTATTGGAAGTAGCTCATGGACCTTTGCATGAAGGAAGGGACTAGTGTGTCAATGCACTTGAACGAATTTCATTCTATTTTTAGCTAGCTAACTTTGCAGGGCATTGATTTCAACAAGAATCCTTCCCCTCTATTCTTGCTTTTGATATTTCTTGAGTCATAGGACACTTTTTGTATAGCCATATGGGCTAATATGTCCAAGGATGGCTTGAAGTTGTAGGATGTAGAGGGTGCTCTAATCAATGAAGAGATCAACAAAAAGAATGTGGATGCTTCCCACTCTTCTCATGCATTGAATGTTAGAGGCCAACATGATGGTGAGAGCGGTAATGATCACTATTGAAAATATAAGTTCCATTTTTTATGGTTGTATGTGTATGTGTGTGAAAGCACTCTATGTGCTAGGCATTGTATGGTGTGAGGACATGGATGTGAGATGTGGAGAGAAGTGTGCCACATAGATGCACACATGTAAAGTGTGAGTAACAATGTGTCACATGGAAAGTGTAAGTAATAGTGTGTCACATGGAGACAGATATGGAAATTGTGAGGCTACATAAATGAGGCCTCACCTCCTTTATAAAATGTAACTACTAGGTATGCAATGCACAAATAGTAAACAATTGTTAAGTGTGCATATTGTGTACCTTCTCTATATAGCAATGATGTTTCTTGTCTATTATAATTCACCACAATTATGTGTTAAATCATTTTGTATATGCCATGATTAACCCCACATTGGAATTGTTAACATGGTATTAGAGCCATGGTTAGGGCTCTTGATCATGGTGTTTTAATGTTCTTTTATTAGATTCGTGATTAGTATGTCTTAGTCATCCTTGCTTTAGAAAAATCTTGCACACTAATTATCATTATGATTGCATTTGTAGGAGTTCAAAATCTTATGAGGACTATGTAGATGGCATCATCATCAAGTGCATGTGTTTGCAATGTTAATACATGTACGAGGATTCATTGTTATCAAAGCTACTATCATGGAGTCAAAGAAGCTAAAGTTGTCTTGAAGTCACATGGAGTCAAAAGAAGGAATTTATGGTAACTATTGCCTTCAATTTTGAATTCTCACTTCATCAAAGAATGGTGTGTATGGGATGTGTTATTCTTAATGGCTCTTGTAAGTTGGAGCATGTTAGTTGAGGCATCTCTCATGTATATGCTCAAGGATGACCATGTGGAGCGGCAAGAAGGTTTTCACAAATTTGGCATCTTGGAAGCTTCTTTGGAGAGAAGCTTGTGAAGCATGCCCTTGAAAGTTCATGTAGGTTAAGAGATCCTGCAATTTGTATGGGGAGAGAATATGTCTATCCCCAAGCATACTATTGAGCTCCACTACCATGAATTGATATGTGGGAGCTTTCGCTCAACCGCCAAGACCCACGGACTGCTTATTGTTTCAAGCGTTCCAAGCCGAGCACTAATGGCTACCTCTCACATAGCCGACGCGCCATCCATATCTACGGGTGTAGTGAGCTTACCTCCATGCCGTTCGAGTTATCTCCTTTCCCGCACACTCCGGTAGCTCCACGATCCAAGTGCAAGCTTCAAGCAAGCTCGATCCTCCCACTCCAAGCTCCAAGCTCCATCACCGCGAGCAAGGTAAGAGAAGAGAAGAGAAGAGAAGAAGAGAGGAGAAGATGGAGAGCTTCTCCACCCCATGGTCCCTCACCCTCACACACTCACTCCCTCACGCTCTCACACTCCCTTTCTCAAGCACAAGCTCAAGCAAGCAAGAATAAGAAGAAGAAGAAGAAGAGGAGAGCTACTTTTGGCCACACACAAGAATGGGTTTCTCATTCACTTTTCAACTTTATATACAAAACCCTAAATCCCTTTTGGGCGGTCATCCCCTTTTCCCCTTTTTACATGGTCGGCCATAGCCTAGGCCCTTTTTCCCATTGTCTTTCTATCTTCCTAGCTTACTTTCCACCGCCCATCTACATTTATAAATTGCACGGGTGAGAGCCCGACGCTCTTTTACAAGATTTCAAGGTGCGCCTTTTTATTTTAAAATGCGCCTTTCCCCTTTTGTATTTGCCTTGGACTTTTAAGGTTGCCCTTGCGCTTTTGGCCTTTTCTCCTATTCTTTCTTCAGTCGGGCTACCTTTTTTCCGCCTTTTCCCTACGTCTTTTTTATTTCCTTTTGCTTTCTTCGTGTTGGGGTTAACATTACCCCCTCCTAGACGAGTGCCAGTCCCATGGCACTCACTGTCGTAGGTAGCAGGCTGTAGCATGCACCGAAGACGTGGGTGACAAGGACGCCTGTGGTTTCCATGGAGGAGTATTGGTGGTGGTGTGAAAGCAAGTCCTTGGGGCCTGTTGGTGGCCAAGGTGGCTGGTGGAAGGTTTGTCGGAGTTGGTGGTAGGGCTATTCTGCGTTGGGGATTGCATTGATGGCCAGCACAAGTGTTGGTTTGTTGGGGATTCTGCACATGTCGATTCTTTGCGGGCTTGTCAGATGGTAAGGGATAAGCATTTAGAGCTAGGTGTCGTTGAAGAGCGATTGAAATTTTGTTGGAGGCTTCAATACCTGCAATTTGAAAACCTCTCGTGTGGTCTCTCCCTAAGGGGTAGTGCTAGTCTTCTTATCGTGCACAAGACATATTTGATTAGTTTGGGAGACATGTCAAACTCTAAGCAAGCTGAGAGTATTGTCCTGCACTTGAGGACCCAAACTGTGTATATACTTTGGTGCAGATATTATGTAAGTGCTCGTGCATACTTAGATATTACGTAGTTAGAAGACCGTGGGGTAGTTTCTTATAACAATGTGTGGATGAAGCAAAGTTGTCCATGTTGAGAAGAAGTACACGTGAAGGTATATGAGACATCCTTTGCATTGCGACTGCATGACGGAGCATAATTGAATACAGGGACACCGCACTTTCGGTATATCAGGAAGCTATTGGACTTGCTTGATGAGGACGGTGTACATTTCATGGCTAATGGTGCGGTGCTTACCACAATGGATTGCAATGGTATTAAGGCAGAGTGCAAGAGGGAATTGTGCAACTGGGTCAGGGTGACAGGTCTAACCATAGGCGAGACAAGCTCCCTAGGTATGTCCTGCCCTTGATGTGCCCTGAACAATTGTGGGTGATGCTAAAGGGCTAGGGGACTAGGGACGGAGCCAGTTGATCAAGGCCACCGAACATACCTGATTTGAGGACCCTTAGGTGTTGTGCTGTGATCGTGGGTGCTTCTTATCTTTTCATTCATTTCTTTTCTTTTCTTTTCTTGTCTTTTTTTTTTTGGGACTTGCCTGAGTACACCCATTACAATATGTTGAGGCTATCAGCCTTTCAATGGGTTGGAAAATGTCAAGCTTCGAAGGCTCAGGAAATTGATATTACAGTGATGATTGTGCCCTAGCCTCGTTGTTAGAGAAGCAGTTGTTGAGATGGGGAGATACACTTGAGATATTGCAAACCTCCTTGCGACACACGTGATATTGATACAATTGAGGGAATGACTGCCATGAGCCAACTATAGAGCTTGACCCAGAAAGAGAGCGTGGCCCATGAATGTGCGTTGGTCCATGCGATGTGGGTGGTTGGCAAGGGTGATTTTTGCTTTCGGCAGTGTGGCTTTGTCGCGGCTCTTTGTGGGGTCAATGGTCTTGCGGTGATCGGGCATTGAACACTTTTGCACAAGGACCTGTATTATCGTGCATCCACTTGTCACTTCGTGAGAGTATATGCTCGCTTGTGTTAAGTGCATCGAACAAATGCAATCATGATAAGACATAATTTTTTCAGAATTGTATGATGTCTATTGGGATGCCTATTTCATTGCTTGTTAAGGTCGGATACATTAACGAGAAGTAACAGGAATGTGTACAAGTGGGGATCTTGTCTCTTTACTCATAAAAAAAACAAAATGTTCTGGCATACTAACTTGTCGAGCTACTTGCACATCATAGGGATTTAGTCAATAGGTACGAGGCGGGGTGAGTCCGGTTGGCCAAGCGATTGGGGTGGTGCCAGTGTGGGGGTCCCGTGAGGCTGGGTAGGGAACATGTCGGCCGGGACATGAATGGTGTAGTCCCGGGCCGCGATCGTTTCCAAAATGTCCTTGAACAGTTCATTAAATTCTTCCCTTTCCCGAGCTGCCCTTTCTGCCCTTGAGCATCTGGTGCCCGAGCGTGCGTTGGGGGTCTGTGCAACTGGCGTTGCCACATTTTGTGTGCCTATCTGACCGTCTGCTTTCCTGGCCCGCGGGTTCTTCGGCCTTTGTCCGGGGCGATGTCGCTTAGGGCCTCACTTCTTGGCATACCTCTTGAGGGTGGGCACATAGCGCTCTGGTGGGGAGGGGCGCGTGCCACATGCTCCCATCGTCTATGAAGAGCGTCCTTGCATGCCAGGTGTCCATGGTTCTCCATGTGTTCCATCTGGAAGCCTGCAAGATGCAATCCAAGGGTTAGACCTTGGTATATGATACAACTATTCGTAGGAAGGGATTTTAGTGTGGGTTATCAAGCGCATATGACAAGGAGGGAAGGGGTGAGGCATGTAGTGTTTTGTTGTAGAGGGATGGCCCCCATACTGATGCTCACTTTGCCTCCAGTCATTAGCGGATATTGGCTTATGCTAAGTTGCGTGGACTAGTTGTCATGGAGTGGGACAGGGCACATCCTCGGAAGGATAGACCAAAAAGGGAGGAAGGTGTATAGAAAGGGGCTGCACCCTGTCTACACCATCAGTGTTGTTAGTCATGGCTTCCTATAGCAGCAATGTGGGTTGCATGCCCTTCACTTGGAGGTGGGGATGGTCACACGGCTTTTAAATGTGTGATGAGAGGAGGACTCGAGGAGCTTAGCCTGTCAGACCCAACTCTTCTCCCTGCACTTGACTATCATTACTTGTGTGTGTTGATATTGTTTATACAAGGTGACACAAGAATCAGTGTTTATTTATATACATAATGTCACTTCACAAGGATAAGAACCAATTGTAGAAGTCGGGGTTGTACTGGAGCGTGGCACATGCATCTAGTATTCGCGGTAGCTTACTTAATACCGATAGATATTTTGCCACGTCGAGTAGCATGGAACCTTGACCGAGTCTACTGGCAATATGTAACTCCTCCTCAGTGAGAACCTTATCAATCAAAGGGCTCTCTAGTTTAGTTCCAGCTAAGTCCGTACCCCGAATGTCAGTTAGCACTCGAAGGGAAGTTGGTGCTAGATAAGTTGGATCCTTTTGAGACTGCCATTTGGCTAATCGCTCCTCTGAGACTGTCATGATCCGAGCCCCTAGTTTGGCCATTGCAATGCAGTTCTCACAGCAACGCTGTTCAAATTGACTTTGGCCATTTGTTAGTCGCTTTAGTTGCTCTATGTCCACAAGATTCGGTAGGCAGAGCACATCATTGAACGTGACGGTTAAGCGCAGTTCGTCAGCCTCCTCGTCAGAGATGAGTCGCATGCGTTCATGTAAGAGCTTGTTATAGTGTTCGTCACGATGTTCTTGAACCTTTCCAGGATAGAGGAAAGGGCAAATAATCTCCAAGTTTCTCCTTTGGGATCATGCCCATGTCTGCAAGGACGTAGACTCGTGCGAACACCTTGAGCTTAGCATCCAACTCAGTTAAGCATTCTGTGGGACTTCTACGTTCAACGAAGGCTTGCTCGATTGCTATCTCGTGCAAAGTTCTAAGAGTTTCCTTAGGCTTTAGTATAGTTGGGGGCTCATGCCTAGATGAGCAGGATTGGTCAACGCTAGGATTGCTCATGCTCTTGGGGTTTCCATGTTTCTCTTGAGGCTTCATTACTGCGTCATGGTTCTCCTTGGGTGTGACTGGTGCGACTTCGCCTCCCCGTCGTGACAGTGCTATATCCATTCTTGCTTTGTCACTGCGAGTTCCATTGTCAGTGGATAGAGCATTGCAAGCAGCCATTGAGGGTAACGACTGCTTTGATTTGTCGGAGCACACGGGTGTGGCTGAAGTTTCACCAACATTAGGAGAGACATCAATGGGTTCATTGGTGGATGGACTTGATGCTTTATTCCCCAGCTCTTCATCGCTCTTGGTCTCAATGCTCTTGGGGTCCACAACCACCTGCAACTGTTGTTGTTTTTGTTGTTTCCTCCTCTTTTTCTTGGTCAGTGTAGGTGCATCTAACGGCTCAGGACCTTGGGCCAGGCCGACCGCCGCTGATGTGCTTGGTTGGGCCTCAGCATTTCCCTTCTCTAGTGTGTCCTTATGGAACATGACCATGGCCTGCTGAGTAGCCTCGCTAGATTGTGAGAGCACAACTGCCTTCCTTTTTGGAGAGCCTAGCTCTTCAGCCAACTCCCTTGTGTGTAACTCCTCTAGCCTAGGCTTTAGGCACTTTGAAAGCACTGGAGTTGTTGAGGCAGTTGGTTGTGACACCTCCTCCACAGGTAACCCACTAAGGACACGTTTCGCAAGGGGTGTTGTCACGACCAAAGATTGTGATTGTTGTGGTCCCTGATTGGAAGTAGTGGTGGCTAGTTCAGTGGACTGGCTATCATTGGTAGACTATGGTGTCAAGTCTTGAGGCAGATCAAAAGTGTTCGTGCCTTTTGATGCCCTTAGAGCATTCACTTGCGTAGATCGAGCATCCGTTGATCTAGCCACGGTGGATCGAGATTGGGATTGAGTAGCCGCACCTGACGAGTGTTGTGCTTCCTGTGTCCGTGTAGGGGAAGAGGGTGTAGGAGACTTAGGACTCCTAAGTGGCTTTGACACTGGCTTGGAGATTTGCTCGTGGCTGTTAGATGATTGTGCTATTTGCTTTGTTGAGCATTTAACCTTGCCCTGAGCAATGTTGTGCCTATGATGCTTGCTATCCTCTTGGGGAATCAAAAGCTCCTTAGGCACTAGCGGCTTCTGCGTATCCTCAATGATTACATTTGGCATCTGCTTGTCAAGCACGCTAGGCCGAGGATCTACCCTCCGATTGGTCCCGTTTGGTTTCTTGATTTCGACCATGAGGGGCTCGGTCACTCCACTATTGTTGACTCGAGACTTGGTTTTTCGCTTAGATCTCCTCCTACACTTCTTTGCTCTTGATACGATCTGGCCTTCAGTCGATCACGGAGGTTTGGCACCCAAATCCATCGGTTGCTTGCATAATACCCTTGAGCACGAAGCCATGCCTTGGATATCCATCGTGGCGTTGTGCTAGCTCTCCATCGATGCTTGCATCTATAAGGATTGGGCTTCTTTTGGGGTCTTCTACGATATTTGTAAGTCCAAAGCTTGTCCTTGGCATTGTCTCTTGACCTTCTTGGTTCAGGCATGGCCTCACTCACTGGCTCTCGTTGTTCGACCTGTGCTTTTTTTTTTGTATTAACTCTTCCAACAACTCCTTGCTCTCGTTAATGGGCTTGACTGTTATGTCAGCACCTTTCTTGCCTTTCCCTCGAGGTTTGTTGAGGTCACCCTTGCTAAAGGTCATGACTATCCTCACACCCGATAGTGTCAAGTGTATCCTTTGAGCTATGTAGTCCGCCTCACACTTGGTAGCCTTTTTGAAGGGCCTTCCTAGGAGGATTTCATTTCCACCATTCTCGCTATTGGGAGGAACATAGAATAGGAGTGGCAAGCTTTTTGTTTCAATTGTTACAAGGATTCTGCACTTCCCTAGAAGTGCTTGTGGGTGTTCCCCGTAAGAATTAAGAGTTGCATCCGTCGGTGTGAGCTCTAGTTGGCCTAGTAGGGTCCATGATTCATAGGTCAAGCTATTAAAATCTGCTCCTTCATCAATTAGAGCATCAATAGTACGCTCTCTTTTCGCGGTGAGTTTGACCCTAAGATAAGCAGGTGGTACTATGTCTTCATCTTCCGGGTCTTGGCTTGTAAATTTAAGCCTTCTGATGACAGATGCCCTTGAGTTCTCGACTGCACGACCAGATGTGGATTCTCCACTGCTGTCTTGGATCATCAGTGGAGTGCTATTCAAGGTACATCTCTCGTCAAGAGTGTTGTGTCTAGTCATTCTCGCATTTGTAGCTTGCTGAAGTTGCATTTTGCTCTGACTAGACACGGTTTGAACACAATGTCTTTGTGTTCTCGTGGTGTGGCCTTTTTTCCCTTGATAGCTAGATTGGCCCATTGATGTTCTAGGGTCTCTGTTTCTCTCTGTTCGGGTATGGGCTTTTGGTTGCTCTAT
Organism: Lygodium microphyllum; assembly: GCF_053477565.2. Classification (NCBI taxonomy): domain Eukaryota; kingdom Viridiplantae; phylum Streptophyta; class Polypodiopsida; order Schizaeales; family Lygodiaceae; genus Lygodium; species Lygodium microphyllum. Next base: position 160,464,698 of record NC_141142.1, read on the forward strand.
TGCAAGTGAGACTCCATGCTCGTGTAGATCCGTTGCTACACTAGGGTCCAATTTGAAGGACCTGTCACAGCGCGCGTTTTCTCTCCAACCTACTCAGGGGAGGTGCGGAGGGGGTAGAGCCCCCTCTGCGGGGGTTCGGGGGGGCAGTCCCCCCCAGCCCACAGGGCTGTTACGATAAAAGCCATGCACAATTTGGAGGACCGTTTATAGCCAAATTTGAACCACTTACTCTAAGTTTTAGCCCGGTAATGGATCCATGATATGGTTTCGGCTCTATATGGTTTCTCGGTTAATTTCACTATCTTCAGGTTAAAATTTGAGAAAATTTGAACTCAGCCTAATAGGTCCGAATTGCAGGGTCTAAGTGGGTCACTCGGACGGGCCGAGGGCTAAGTTTGGACAATTCGGATGAGGTTACTCAGGCGGGATGAGGCACTTGGGCCGAGGGCTGAATGTGGGACGTGGCCGGCCGAATTTGAGTCTCGGACGGGTTTTTCCTTAGACAGACCGAGGCCGACTAGGGTTTGGCCGAGTGGACCGGGTGGTCTGAGGGCCGAGTCTGGGCCTCGAACTAGAGTCGACGTGACTTGGACGCGCCGAACGCCGCACTTGTTTTTTTGCCGAAGCTCGCAAAATTCGTCGTGCAAGGCGCTGGGGGTCTTCCCCCTTGTCGAACAACTCCAGATTGGTCCTACTACTGTAGGGGGAGGTGTAGAATTACCTGGGAGAGCCAAAGATATCCCTGTGGCCAAGATTGAAGCGGATTTCCTCGCCAAGCTTTCCTCTTCTCTCCTGCTCTCCTGAAACCCTGCAATGCACACTGTGGCCTTTCTTGCCACTTTTGGCCCTTATACCCTCTTCCGGGTATGGTATTGGCACCCCCAATAACTCACGTACCGACCTTAGGCATCACCAGTAAGTTTTTTACCACTTTTGCACGATTCTTGCCCTGTTTTGCAACAGTAACCCTAATGCTTATTTTCTTGTTTTTCTTTGTTTTCTCCTACTCTAATGCATCCAAATCACAAAGTAAATACCTACACTACTCCATCTCACAACATAAATCTCAAGAAAAACAACAAACCTACTTGCCAAGGAGATCGAATACCATCTTCAACCCCCTCGCTTCCTACCTATCTCAAGCACCGGTTCGGGGAAAACCCTACTCCAATGCTCGATTCGAAGCACGCAAGCGCTCAAGGCTTGAATCCGTTGGTCCCGGCAATGGAACCAAAATGTGGGAGCTTTCGCTCAACCGCCAAGACCCACGGACTGCTTACTGTTTCAAGTGTTCCAAGCCGAGCACTAATGGCTACCTCTCACATAGCCAACGTGCCATCCATATCTACGAGTGTAGTGAGCTTACCTCCATGCCGTTCGAGTTACCTCCTCTCCCGCACACTCCGGTAGCTCCACGATCCAAGTGCAAGCTTCAAGCAAGCTCGATCCTCCCACTCCAAGCTCCAAGCTCCATCACCGCAAGCAAGGTAAGAGAAGAGAAGAAGAGAGGAGAAGATGGAGAGCTTCTCCACCCCACGGTCCCTCACCCTCACACACTCACTCCCTCATGCTCTCACACTCCCTCTCTCAAGCACAAGCTCAAGCAAGCAAGAAGAAGAAGAAGAAGAAGAAGAAGAAGAAGAAGAAGAGAGCTACTTTTGGCCACACACAAGAATGGGCTTCTCATTCACTTTTCAACTTTATATACAAAACCCTAAATCCCTTTTGGGCGGTCATTGATCAAGCATTTAGAAAATATTTTTCTAATTTTTACTCAATAAAAAAGTTTTATATGCACATTCACCATTCAATTTTTTCATTTTCAAATAAAATGAGACTTGCCATAAGATATTTCATAAAATTGCTCTATTTTTTATTATTTGGAGATCACTTGGATAGCCAGTTGATATCCATACAACCATTAAAAACCACCTTCATGCTTCCTCACTTCATTGGTTGCATCATATCACGTTGTGGAACACCTCTCTCTCTCTCTCTCTCTCTCTCATATGAATATGCATTGAGGAGAGAGAGAAGAAGAAGAGCGAAAGACTAGATTTCTAAATTTTTTGCATAGTGTGTCATTTTCCATGATTTAAGTGGTGATTAGATATAAAGAAAATTAGTAATCCATATCTAAGAATGCTTCCTCTACCGCCTCGAACAATTGTTGCAAAAACCAAGAATAATGGGAAATGAGGGGGCGGCAAAAAAAAGTACCCCCCCCCCAAATCACGATGATTTTGAAGCTTTTCTACTTCTTAAGCTCTTAAGTAGCAAATAATCGGTTCACTTCTTGCATGTTTGAATTGTTGATAAAAGTGATTTCATTGAAATCGAAGGGGAAAACAAGCTCGAATTCGAGATATGAAGGTACAGCTACATTCATGACATCGTTTTCTATTGACTAGCCTCTCTGATGTTGTTTATATCAAGTACTTGCTTTGTAAGGCTAAAGTTGCACCTCTTTACATTGACCATCTAATGAACTCTAATTGACAAATAGATGCTTGCAATGTATTTTGGACCACCTGCTTTTGCTTAGGAAACTCTGATATCTCTTTATTTTTACAACAAATGCTTCATTTTCTACTTTAATTTTGGCACCTAGTCGCACCTCTTATTGGTGACCACAAGATAGAATGACTCATGTTGTCAAACTCATGAATTGATTTACACACAAATAAAACATAGTGAGTATCAAGTTCTTAAAGTAAAATACATGACGTAACATAGAACACACATCTCACCCTATCCCCTGACAAAGATAGGCACGAATTCCACAAGGGATAGGCCAAGCATAATCTAAAAAAGAGATCAAGAGCTAGTTTCTAACCAACTGCTTCAACATAGACTGGTTTTAATCTATCAAAGGGGGCATCCTAAGTGGTGGTTTGACCCACCTACTTGACCTAGGACAACTATACCAGGAACTTCTACTCCTATAGCCTGGTCCACTTAAATTCATATATATTCTCATTGTTGTCATTTTCTATTCTTTATTTATAGGTAATCAGATGTGTTAAAAGGAGGAAGCTAAGCGTATTGTGAACCAAGGAGAATAGGGCATTGGTCTCAAGTCCAGTCTTGGTATCCACGAACTTATCAAGCTCTCACAAGCTGACACTAAATCTTTTTTTCCTACTCACTTTTATTTTTACTTCAAACATCCTTGTTTTCTTTTGGCTAGATGCTACCTCCAGGATGGCAAGGCATCGGTCTCAATTCTAATTCACCCCCCCAAGAAACTACTAGCTCTTCACAAGGCGATGAACATTTTCTCTTCTAAATTTTCTCTTTATATTCTTATTTTAGGGGTTAGAACCCCTTTTTACACATCTCTATATTGTATGTATTTTAGACACATTTTTTTTCTTTTATTCATCAGGCCTCCCTAGCTACCTCATAACTAACAAGAATTCTGAGGGTCACTAGGGCTACCTCTAAGATAGATCTTTGTATACCCCAACAATGTCTTCACGGTGGGTTGACAACTGCTCAAACCTCCCAAACATACCTAACATAATCCTGAGACTTTATGCCTTGATTATCAGTCCCCATCAAAGAAAGAAACATCCCCAAATACACATACACATTCTTCTTAAGGGGAAATAACTTAAAAAGGAAGGACACCACTTGGACTGGCCACAAGAAGCTTCCATGTGGCAATTGGCTCCCTCCATGTGCTTCTTCAAACTTATCTAGTGTAGCACTAAAACAAAACAAAGAACCATCAAATGCACATGTACTAACCAGATATGTAGCCCTCTTGGCCCAACAAAATATAATATTTATTTCCAAAACAATCGTCCCTCTCGGCCTAAAGCAAATAATCAATATAGCTTATACTACATCTCCCCTTAGAGTGGTACTAAGACATGCAACAAGATGCTCCATTTCAAGGAGAAATAAGGCTCCTAGCCCACCTAGTTTTACACGTAATAAACTATTGAAGGATAATAAATTTATCAATGGAAACTTTCTTTCAACTAGTGCATTAATGAATTGTCAATAATATCTAACTAACAATAGGAAATTATGCACTTCCTTGGGGTTTCATAGGGAGCTCATAGCAACAATATCTTTAATCTTTTCTGGATCAATTGTGATTCTAGTCAAACTAACTACATGGCCCAATAGTAATTCTTAAGGCACTCCAAAGGCACATTTTCTCAAATTTAATGTAATGCAAAATTTATTGTAGCGTTGAATTTTTTTTCTCAAAATTATTATCTATCTGTCCCTAGTGGTAGCTATCCCAAATCATCAATGAAAACTTTTAGCTCTTACGAGAAAATGTCATCAACATTTTTTTTGTCCGTGCATTGCCAAGAACCCAATGTATCACATAATCCAAAGGCCGTGACATGATATGCAAAGGTTCCAAACACATCTACAAATGTCATCTTTAACTTGTCTTCCTCTGCGATGGTCATTTGATTGTAGTCGACAAAATAGTCCATAAAGGAGTATATATCTCTACTTGCTAGTTTGATTAATGAATGGTAATGTATAATAATCCTTAACTACTTGTTTTTTGAGCTCTCTAAAATCAATGCAAAGATGGGTTTGATTATTAATATTCTTTCTAATAACCACCAATGAACACCACTTCATGTGTTGCACAAAAAATATCATACAAACCTTAGGTTATTTTTGTAACTCTTTAAATAGCTCGTCCCCTAACTCAAAATGCATGCACTCACTTTCTGCATAGGTCAACTTCCCTCTTTTAGGGAAATAGCATGCATGGCTAAACTGGGGAGAATATCCCTCAATTCATCATAACTCTAGTAGAATATATCTCAGAATTCTTGGATTAAGTACATGTAGTCCTTTCATTCTTCCATGCTAAGCATAGACCCTAATTGATTGATTGTGAATCATTCAATGAACTAAGGTCTACATCTTTGATTCTATCTTGATCTTCTATAGGCTCATTTAGAGTTACTTGGTAAACATCTTTCATAGTAGACTCCCCTCAGGTGATTCTAGTTAAGCATCAATTATAACTCATCTGGCACCTCTACGAAAGATCAATCAGCATGTTAACTTGATAGTTAGATTGCAAGATCCATGGTCTTCCTAAAAGCACTTGGTAGCTTGTCCGCCCTACAAATCTAATGACCTAAAATCCATGATATGGTTGACATTAGTAATGGTTACATGGACTTTAGTAATACAACCTTTTGGTTGTCTTAAAATGTCATTAGCCATCCTTAGAATTGTGGAGGTATATTTTTGGATCTATAAGCACAGTCTCTCCATCAATTTCAAGCTCCTAATTTTTATGGAGAATTGTGTGCCCACAATGGCATGATCCACCAATATACCATCAACATAAGTTGGCACCCTTAGGTAATAGTTTTTAGCATGCTCAAACTAGTCATCACCAACACAAGCTATACCCAAGGGTTCAACAATATATCCAATGTGAAGGATCTTCTTAAAATCCTTACGTGCTCTCGGGGATAGTTTAATTACTTGCAAGAGGTTAATATCATGCTTGGTCTCACAAAGAGAACTTGCTAGATCAAATTCTTGAAAGTTACTAATAGCTCTCTTCTCTCACCAAACCATTCACTCTCTTGGTCGCTTCATAGGCTTAGGTACCTTTCTCTTTGCCTTCACCTTCTTCTTCATCGACTCCTTGTTTAGGTCTACTTTGCCATCATCGGGCTTTTTATACTACACAATTCTTCCGCAACATCCTTCCTCTCTGCAAAATCTACTTTGGTCTCTCATCCTGCTAACTTGTTTTCTTGTCCTCAATGTGATTAATGTTAGAAAACAGAGTTGCAGCATTGGAATGTGTGCATAAGAGGGAGAAAGAGGCTCAAAGTACAAGAACAAATTCTTGTTTAATAAGTTGCTCAAGGTACAACTTGGATACACTCTATCTCACACTTGATAGTGACCCATAGGTTGTTTATATAGCCTCTACCAAGCTAGGGTTAGGGTTTCCCCTGCCCTTAGGGCTATTCACACCCATCTGCCCTTATACTCCCTTGCTTGGGATGCCTTTCTTGGGATGCCTTTATAAATCAGGCTTACAAGAGTGTTTTAGGTAGATGATTTAAAGAGTCAAAACAGTCGATCTTCAGATGGATTGGAGGCATAGTTGGCCACCAATTCTTTGGGTACATTAGGAGTGTTGGGGCATTTACTAGTGATATGCCCTGTCTTCTTGCATTTGTTACATTTCATTTTCTCGGGATACTTCTTCCAATAGTTGTTTACAAGATGTCATTTTTTCTTATAGAAAGAACATCTAGTGAGAGCTGTATGTGCCAATACTTGATCACGGGAAGTTGAAGATGCATGACTATTGCTGCCTTCTTTGTGGTTCCTCTTTTCTTCATCCAAACATGATTGAATGGTACTTGCCAATCTAGGATCTGGAATGTTGGGGAGAGTGGTTACAAGAGTAGGAAACACCTGTTTTACAGCTTTTAGGAGAATAGCAATAGCATCTTCTTCATGTATTGGAGCTTGTACAGAGGCAAGCTGTGCCATAAGTCCCTTCATGTGAGAGATGAATTTTCCCAAATCTTCTCCTGATCTATATTCCAAGCTAAAGAATTCAAATTTAAGGAAGATTTTAGTATTTTTACCAATGGCTCCATAGAGCTTTTCAAGCTCATCCCATTTTTCTTTAGCAGTGTTTAGTTGATCAACATGATGAATCAGGTACTCATCTAAGTGTAGCATTATGATTGCTTGGGCACGTTGGTCATCCTCTATATCAACCAGATTTGCAGAGTTTACAACTCTAGTGCCTTGAATGAGAGGCCAATACCCTCTCCATCATTTTGTACTTTATAAGTACCTACCATGGGTGGAAATCTTTGCCATCAAACTTTCAAATTTGAGGACAAACATCAACATATGTTGTGGCCATTGGGAAGGTCTTACCACTTCTTAGGACAAGGGCAGTGTCTAGTCCCTTACAAAATTTCCATTGAATGCGAAAGCAAATCAAACAATTGAAATCAATGTTGCAATGAGGAGAAAGGATGAAAATCATACAGATGTCATATTTCAAGGTATGATGTGGTGGTCCTTTCTTATGTGCAATCTTCTTTCGAGGTTTAATAGTCTTTTTAGGTTTTAATGAAGTAAACCTAGACTGGACTTCAGGCTCCTCCTTGTGGTATGGCTTAGTGGATGAAGCTTGTGTTGGACAAGGTTGGTCTATGATCTCAATGCTTGTTTTGCTGATGATTCCGAGGAGAGTATAATGACACTCATCCTTTTGATTTCATTGACCAGTGTACTTGAAACAAAGTCACTGCAATACACTTCTAGTGTATGATGGTCTATGTGTTTATAATTGTACACACAGCCTTACAATTTTAAGCAGAGCACTTAGTTGTTTTCATTTCCTGATAAAAGAATTCAGATTGTGTAGGTATTAGCAGCAATGATGATTTAAACAAAGTGCTTTAGTGCTTACAATCACTCATCTATAGCTCATGTTGCTAGAGATGGTAAATGTCAGTCTTAATGAGCTTGATGTTGAGCCTTCGAGTAGAGGAACTTCTGAAATGAGATTCCTAGATTAATAACACACTCTGTAAGAGTTGAGTCAGTGATTAAAATCACTATTGATGACCAAACATTGAAAAAATTTTGAAAATGGATGAAGCTTGAAGCTCCTGGCTATGGCTGCTAGAGACCCACAGTTAGGGTTTTGATCATTGTAGGCTGTAGGAGATGAATTAGTACAAACCCTCTTAAGTGAGTATAGTCCTCTATAGGGGCTACAATAGCTCTAAGGTAGTCGGCATTATTGCGCCCTGTACCAGACGAACTTCAACTCAAATTAGGTCGTTGTGAAAATTGTGCTAGATTTGCGATTTTTGCAATGTCATCCACCACGTCGACTAGTGTCAGCCTTTGTTGTGCTAGGCTGAGTCGTCTTGAGTTGCTGAAGAGTTCCTTAGAAGGAACTATGAGTTGAAACCTCTTCCTTCATTCTCCATGAGTCCTCCATCAGAGGTGGGTCTAGTTTGGCTATGGAGGCAAGAGGTAAAAGATAAAGATGATGGACAATCTTATGCACTTAGTGAGGCTGAGGGGATCAGAGGAGGCTCTGATATCATGTTAGAAAATAGAGTTGCAGCATTGGAATGCATGCAGAAGAGGGAGAAAGAGGCTCAAAGTGCAAGAATAAGTTCTTGTTTAATAAGTTGCTCAAGGTACAACTTGGGTACACTCTATCTCACACTTGATAGTGACCCATAGGCTGTTTATATAGCCTCTGCCAAGCTAGGGTTAGGGTTTCCCCTGACCCTAGGGCTATTCACACCCATCTGCCCTCATATTCCCTTGCTTATAGTGGGTTCCTATGCCTATCTTCTAACAATTAATAGGACCTGGCTATCTACCTCCTTGATGAAGGAAAATAATCTTGCTCCAACATTGGGATAGTTTCGAGGGAAGTGTTAAACACCACACCACTTACAACTAAATCTTGATAGACCTGCATCATTAGGCTTCCTAGTTCCCATTAGATTTTGTTGATGATTTAGGAAATTGACATCCACAATGATCTATTGATATCATTTAGTAATCATGTTGGTGTAATGTTTCATCATTTCCTCAACTTCCTCAATAATATTTGATGTAGAGGATTTGTAACCAGTGGTATCTGGAGCCACCCCCACATTAGGTTTTATGATCTAGAAAGGGGTTGGTGGATGTACAGACCTTTGATTTACGGTGGAACCTCACCCGCTACTCATAGACATCATGGGTCTTGGTTGGGTCCTATAGCTGTGAGAGTAATTAAGGTAAACATTGATTTAAAGTCCCTTGATTTTGACCTAACATGATATTATTATGTGGTAGTGGTATTGAACTATATCATGTTAGTACCGCATTTGGCACCATCCTAGTCTCATTGAGAGGGCTTTCCCTCTTGTTGCATAAGTAGCCTAAATTCTTGACTCGACTCCCTCTACTAGTATTATAGCCACATCTAAATTTTTCAGTGCAGTGTTTCTCAAGTGCAATTGGATCATGAAATCCAACACTCTTAAGAAGAATTGAAACTTAGCAGTAGGGGGTAATTGGATAGTATTACCCAGACACTGAAAGACTTCATGTGGCTTTTGAGCATATGCTTTTACACTCTTATTGAAGTCTTGCCAAATCTCATTTAGGATGTGTAGCCACAATATTGACTCCCCTTTTCACAAGATAACTCTCTACGAAACACATTGTAGGAGCACTTGCATAGTGGCAATCAAACTTGCTGCAAGTCGATAGTATCACTGTGCTATATTTTCCTTCAAAGTTATACTGAAGAACATCAAATGAGTACTTTTTCATTGACTTAACATTAAACATAAGTTTTTGGAAGTCTTTAATATGTAATTCCACATTTTCATTTGGACTTTCACTAAAGATAGGCAACATATACCTTAAAGTGGATGGAGCTGCCAAGGTTGTTTGGATTTGTATTGTGTGAGGGGGTATTAAGGGTGGTTGTGCTATCCCTATGGATATAGAAATAGGCTTATGAGGGACAACTACGGTGCTACTAATGGCACCACTAGATGGTAGTATTGATCTATTGCTTAGATTGGTGAGTTGACCACCCAACTTTAGGTGCTAAGAATAAACTACCAGTTGTGCATGTACTAGGATTGCTCTTACTATGCGGGCCTGTAAGCCCTGTAACTTTAAGGAATATTGGAATAGTACGGTCCAAGGAGTATTTGCAAAAAAATATTGCACATTTTCTTAGCCATTCTTCACATTGCTTTGGTTGAATTTGAGAGATCTCTAGCCTACGCTCATATTCTTGCATTAATAGCTCTTTCCCCATTTTTGAACAAAGAGTCATACACTCAAGAATTGAGTCTTAGGCCCTTACAAGAATTCGAAAGGCTCTTGAAAAATACACCACCTACTAGTCGAGACCTAAAATAGGCCTAATATTGGCTCTAACGTCTCTAGCCACACTTCTGAACACACCAAATGACCCCACATGGCCTTACAGCCATGAGTGTCTAGGCATTATAAATGATTCTTCTAACTACTACATTTGTAGATACAATTTTGGATTGTAGTCCAACTAGTGACCCCTCTTCTCGACTCTAAGAAAAAGGAGTGGTGGACTACAATTTTGGATTGTAGTCCAACTAGTTATCCCTCTTCCCAACTCTAAGAAAAGGAGTTTCCCATATAGGAGGTTGATGACTATCTCATCTCGCATCACATACACAAAATGGCACCCCCAAGAACTAACTATTATGGCCCCTACTACAAATCTCCTACACCCTAGGGATTGTCCCTAAGATGCATCATTTGAAATACATAAAACATCATAACATACTCCTTTCTTGATATTTTATCATTCCAAGATACTTTTTATAACCTCACATTCTCTTCCCAAGAATAAACGTACTAACCTACGGCTAGGAATCCTCTTCTACTCCATGTGGATCAATAGTTTTGTCAAGTAATTTCTATTCATCCATGAGTTTTATCCCAATACCATGATTTTATTCTCCTTCCATGCAAGACGGAATGCTCTAAAGTGCAAAACAAGGAAAGGTAGCATCGTGTTCTATGTGCACAACCATATCTTTTTATGCTTTTCACATAGGTATTGTGACAATGTAGAGGATAGCATCAAGAAAACATGTGCTACTATCTTTCTTACAATTAAAAAATTGATCTATATGCATATGAAAAAGATTAACCATACATTTAATCTCATTTTCCCCTTGTCACCACTTTCTATCAACAAATTTTGCAAGTGTTGTCATATTCTTAAGTATGTACTGGAATGAAAAAAACCATGTAGTAATGCAACTTAACACACAATATGAGGCCATGCTGAAGCAATCTTCATGCTATGGAACCCATACAAATATTGCACAAACATATATTTATTTTTTCACAATAGCGGGATCCATCTAATCATGTAATTCTCCTCAAAATCCTATAATCACAATTTTACTCACATAACCACCTTCTAAAAACCATCTATTATTATAGAAAGCACACTGATTATGTATTTAGAAGACATTCCTCTAACTTTTTCTCATCAAGAATGCTTTATATGCACATACACCATCAAAATTTTCCATTTTCTAAGAAAACAAGACTTACTATAAGATATTCCATAAAATTGCTCTATTTTTATTATTTTGGGATCACTTAGGTAGTTCCTTGATGCTCCACACAATTGCTAACAACCATCTTCATGCTTCCTTGCTCCATTGCTTGCATCATATTACATTTTCACACCCCTTTTTCCTCTCCCTTAGCTCTTATGAATATTCGCCTATGAGGAGAGACAAGGAGGAGAGAGAAAGACTAGATTTCCAATTTTTGCCTAGTGTGCCATTTTGCATGATTCAAGTGATGATCGAAGGCAAAGAAAATCAATAATCCACAAGCAAGAATGCTCCCTCTACCTCAAACAATTGCAACAATCAAGAATCATGGAAAATGAGAGGGTGCCAAAAAAAATGTGCCTCCTCCCAATCATGATGGTTTTGAAGCTTTTAACTTTCTTAAGCTCTTAATTAGCAAATAATTAGTTCAGTTCCTATGTATTTCCACTACATTGACAAGTGGTTTTGATAAAATTGGAGGGGAAAATGAGCTTGGATTCGAGACCTAAAGGTATAGCCATATTCTTAGCATTGTTTTCTACTGGCTTGGTCTCCTGGATGTTGTTTTCAGCCACCACCATTGGATCAAGTAGTTGCTTTGTAATGCTAAAGTTGTGTCGTGTCTCTTTAAATGGGCCATCTAATGAACTCAGATTAAAAAATAAACAATTCCAATGCACTCTTGGCCACCCATTTTGCTTAGAAAACTATAACACCTCTTTATTTTTATCGCAAATGCTTTAGTTTTGGCATCTAGTCTCATCTCTCATTGAGTGACTACAAAACTCTACTCTCCTAGTGTTCTAGGTGGGTACATATCATGTAGTATTAGAGTCCAAAAAAAAGTAGGAGCTAGAAACCTAGGCCTTATTTGATTCTATTTGTCTAAATAATATGAAAAAACTATACTTCTTGAAAATTGATTCAAGAATTTGGTTCTTTTGAGTTGATCTTAGAGTAACCATGGCTAGTGAGGTGTATCAAGCTATGCATATCTCAACTTGTAGGTCAAACAACTATTGATTCTAATTCTTTGTCTACATACTTACCATTAAGGCAAATATGGATCCAAAACTCTATAAGGAAAATGGCCTATTCATAAGACTAGGTGGCAATACTAACTTCAATAGGATATTCTTTGCTGATCTTGAAAGATTGGACCACATGATCTGGGATTTGATGAGAATGAAGATATTAGAAGAATTACACCTCGTGAGAGATTTTTGGTTCATGGGTCTTTCATTATAGGACAAGACTAATCCATGACTCAACTCCAAACATTTGGATATATGTACATGGTGGTGATGATGTCTATAGATTTTAAATGGAAAAAAAAAATTGTTAGAATGATCCTTGATAGGGTCCATAACACATCACATCTCTATATCAAGCACCATTGGATGGAAATGGGAATTTATTTCTTTATTGATAAAACCCACCTAGCATACCTTGAAAAAAACCTTAAGCAAATCCATTTGATGGAGAAGCTTAAGGTAATTAAGATCTTCATCTTTGTAGAAGCCAAATTCAAATCCCTTCTACACTTTAATTGTCAAGGAGTTTGCTAGAGTCAATACATCTACAAGTGGGTGATTCAAGTGTTGTCTCTCGATAGAGTTGCAGTGAAAGGAATATCTTAACAAAACAATTCTACTACAAGAGACTTCCAAGCTTGCCAATTGAGTGTCACATTCTTGACACCACGTACTTTTAGTACAATAGATGCTAGTGAGTTTCATAGCTCAACTCCTTGTATCCCATTTTGATATGAATAAAATGACTCTCTTTCTTGTATTCTAATTTGATTGATATAAAAATTGGTATTTTTTTTCTCTACATTGTCTATTGTGTTGTAATTTCCTTGTATCAAATTACAACTGATCAATTAAATTGCAGCAAAAAATCAAACCTTGTTAAGACATTCCACAAGATACCAACTTTGTTGAGTTCCAAGAGAAGAAGTTTCTTCTAAAGAAAGTTAAACCTCCTGAGTTCAACAGAAAAGGCAAGGATATGGATGTCAAAAATCACATGGTGGGGGGACTTGCTTGAGCTGTCATACTAAACACACACCATACACATAAGAGGAAGCTCACTCAAGAACACAAGAAGAGAGATGGAGGCAAAAACATTTTCTTGCTATTTTTTTTTTCTTCTTCTATACACAATACAATGTAGACAAAGTATAGATAAGATACATCATAAAGAAAAGTGGCATGTTAAGTCAAATAGTGCATAACATGACTATACTGATCGACTAGCACTATGCCTATGCCAGATGTAGGTAGGAGTGACAAACTAAATATAATAAGTGATAAATTAGTGGCCATGTGAGGATCATAATAACCACTAACGTGCTAAGTGTAGATGTGTGGATCCATCTAGCCAGGCGGTCCATCATCAATGCCCGCATGTGTTGAGCTTGCCATCTTAACACTCCCCCTCAAGCTCAATTGTATCTCTGCAACTCCAAGTAAGCTTTGAAACTTTCAAAGTTTCTCTACACCCAATGCCTTTATGAAAATTTCAACTATCTTATCCTGTGTATTGACATATACTAAGTCAATCTCTCTTGTATATACAACTCTCTCACAAAGTGGTAGTGCACCTTAATATGTTTTGTCCTGCATGGAACACTGGGTTTCTAGCTAGCTGTATGCTACTCATGTTATCACAGTGAATAACAACTAGATCGTCTTCTTGCACATCCAAGTCACCCAATAACTTTTGCATCCATGCCACCTCACATGCTACCATAGTAGCACCTATATACTCAGAATCTATACTCAATAAAGCAACTATAGATTACTTTTTGCTACTCCATGTAACTGCTGCTCTACCAAGGAAAAACATGAATCCACTAGTAGATTTTGTGTCTCACATGCTACTCAGAATCTATACTTGATAAAGCAACTTTAGATTACTTTTTGCTACTCCATGTAACTGGTGTACTACCAAGGAAAAACATGAATCCACTAGTAGATTTTATGTCTGACATGCTACCAGTTATTATCAAGATCATACTCTTCACCTTCATCTCCAGCTTCCATGGCTTCCTCCTCCCTTCTCTCCTCCCTTCCCTCTTTCTCTCTCTTCTTCTAGTCTTCTTTCTTCTTCTTCTTGCTCTCTTTCTCTCTCCTCAGCTCTTTCTCTTCTTTCATTACAAGTGGTATCAGAGCTTTAGTCTTTGGTCCTTTTCTTCTTTCCCCTTTCTTCCTTTTCAAATTCCAAAAACCCTAGTTACTCAGCTTACAGGTACAGGTACAACAAGGACTGCAGTTAACTTCAACTTTTTGGAGCAAGCAGGAGCTATGGCTGGAGACTCATACATATCTGGAGGTAAAATGGTTAAAATAGCAGGTCACACTTCTTTTCATGCAAATTTTAGGAGTCCTAGGGTAAGTTGGAGGCTCAAGAGTTTAGAGGGAAAAACCACACTTACTTTTTATTCTAGACTTCTCTCTCTTCCCCATCAAGCTTTTCCCTCAAGCTCCCATGGTGGACTGCCCCCAAATCCCTTCTTCCTGCTGCAACCAGCCCTCAACCTCAGCACTCAGCCACCCCACAAGCTTCCTAGGGTCATTCCTTGCATGGCAAACACCTTGGTGGCCATCTTCAACCCATCTGGGACAGCAGGCAGTAGCTCGCAAAATGTGACACATTTTGGGTTGAGCTGCCTGCCTCCTCCAGCACTCCTACCCTTCTCCTCCTGTTATCTTGCCACTCCCTACCCCTCCTGGGCACTGACTCAACATATTCCTCTCTTTTCCCTTGGCATTTTGACACCAGAATCAACCCCCATGGTGGACAACAGCTGAGACAGTTTGAAACAGCTTGGGGCTGACATGGATTCTTCAAACTGAAGCTTGAATACTCGAGAGCTCATACCCTACAAGCCCTTTAGCCCGAGAATGATTTATCTTGCCCGGATGAAGATATTGAGTTCAACATGCATGGGAGCTTTGTAGGCAACCATGAAAGCTTCACTTGAAGCTTGCCATCTCTGAAGCTCAAGGTCGAGGACATGCATGTGAGCCTTCTTCATTAGCAAGAGCATTCGAATGCTGAAGTATTCTTCCACAGATGTCCAACCAACAACTGGAATTGATCAATGGAGCAATCGGGCACCATGATGACTTATGCTTCAATGGCCTTCCCAAGCATTAAAGAGGTATGCCAATCTGATCTTAATCTCTCAATTTAGCCACTTGCTAAGCTTAATCCATTGTTGGAGAGATTCGGGATTGCATAGGTTAATAGTTCAATCATCTTCGTGTGCATGCATCATACCTCTTCTTGGAAATTATTGTAATGGCTGACATTAACCCCCATTTGGTCTTGTGATCTTGGATGAGCCCAAAATGAATAATATCCGTTGTAAATTGGGTAAGTAGCAGCCATTGAGTCACTGGACTGCCAAGGTAACCCCTACCCCAACCTTTGTCATTCCTTACATCTCATGAAAAGGTCAAATGTCTTCTTTCCAATACATTTCAAGCTGATTGCCTAATAAAAATGTCTACAATGTATACTCTGGCTGAGGAAAAAGGCCAGTGCCAGGTGAGGTGGTAAGACAAAAGAGAGGTGACCCTCCCTTAGCACTAAAGACCCTCCTGAAGGGGTGCACAACTCAGCCTGGGGGGAACTTTGCCCACCTCCTGGTGATCCGGAGCCCGATACTTGTATGCAGGTGCAGGTACTTCCATGAGCCCCACCCCCTGTCCCAATGATCCCTCTTGGATACCCCACAATGCTAATGGCACCCATGTATGACACTTGAAGTACATGCAGCCAAGGAGATGTATGGCAGTGAATGTACTTATGCATTAATGGAAGAGCTGATGGGTATGCAATGATTCTTGGGATTATGCTCAGTTGCTCAGGATGCTATTGATGTGGCTGATCATGCTCTTGATCTATGCTCTATCCATGTAAGACCTTGGTACTAAGGGACATGTAGTGTTTTTGGTCATAGTCTTGCAAGACTATCACAAAGATCCCATTGCAAAAAATTATATTATAAATCTGGGAGTGAACCCTATAGCTCACCTCAAAGAGGGCTTTGTCCCCTCTGGTTTGAATAAAAAATCTCCCTAATCGGAGCTATGGTTTGAAAGTTATGCCCATTTTTGTGCACTAGGGTCACTGTGGATAGGATGCAGAGGCACAGTAAACCCATTACAGAAAATTCTGATCATTTTCTATCACAAATCTTAATAGCTCGTCTCAAAGATGACATTGTCTCCTCTGACTTAAGCCCAAAACCTCTTCAATCAAAGTTTCATACAAAGAGTTACACCCCTTTTACTGACAGCAAGTCCTGTGGACTGCATCCATATGGCTGGCTAGAAAGGCAAAAGCAAGGTCC
Organism: Lygodium microphyllum; assembly: GCF_053477565.2. Lineage (NCBI taxonomy): Eukaryota > Viridiplantae > Streptophyta > Polypodiopsida > Schizaeales > Lygodiaceae > Lygodium > Lygodium microphyllum. The sequence goes on from NC_141142.1 coordinate 160,481,201, forward strand.
AAGAGGAACTCAAGAGGGAGATTAGAGACTCTCGGACCTCCTTGAATGAGGAACCAAGCCGGCGCAAGATTACCATGGTGACATATAGGAGGAAATGCCTGAAACGGACCCATATACCCTTCTCAATCACACCCTCTACCAACATGAGCTCCCGTCATATGGAATGACACAATGACATGGTCACACCAACCACCGCCAAATGATGTTCAATTTTGATGAAGAGATCAAGCACATGGCTATCTCAAACTCGAAGACTCAACAGACCTTGGAGCAGCTCACTGCTCTTATTGCCCAATTAGCGACCGCTTCATCCCAAGAGAAGACCAATGACTCTAGGCATGAGTCTAGACATCCTCCCCATCAGGAACTGTTGCATGGTCCACAGGGTATACTTGGCGCTAAGGGAATTTCCCCTTCTACCTATGAGATCAGGGAACCCTCTCATATGCATGATGAGCCCCTATTGAATTCCCCCGCTCTACCTAGGAGCCCCCATGCACCCCATATGAATCAGCCCCATCAAGGACAATATGGTACAAGTGGCCAGCCTAGCAATCATGGACATCATGGTTATAATGGACAACATGGGCTTAATGCACCACAAGGGATGTATGGACAGCAAGGCATGTATGGCCACCACAAGCTGCATGGACAACAAGGCTTTCATGGGCAGCATGGCCCCTATAATCTGCGTAACAAGGTCATCCTCATGACCTTGGAGGAATGGACGTCCAAGTTGGAGTCCTACTTCAATATCTACCCCCGCACTGACGATCAGAAAATACTTTTTGCTTCTTTCCACTTGGAAGGGTTTTCCCACACATGGTGGCGCTATGTCAACTGAGAGAATCAACAACTCATTGATTGGGAAGATTTTAAAATGCATATGGTCCAAGTATTTGTGTCCCCTGTGGAAAAAAAATGGTTAGCAAGACGATGGTACACCCTTGACCAACGTAACCTCCCTGTATGTGAATACACAAATTAGTTCATGAATTTGACCATGTATGTGGAGAGCATTAGTGACGATGCTAAATTGCACAAGTACATCTATGGGTTGGAACCAAGTCTGTTGGCCAATGTCATGGCCCAAAAACCTACCACATTGTTTGATGCAAACAAATTGACTGAGAGATATGCAAGAAAGTACCATAAGAATGAGCATTTTCAGCAAGGTGTTGGACAGCCTTGCATTCCTTCACAATCAGCCCCATATGGAGGTGGTTTTTAAGGGACTTCTATGCCTAATAACAACCCCAAAGTATCCACTTACCCTGCCTTTCATGCTAAAAGAAAAATGGGCACTTTTGGACCAACATTGGGCTCTAATGCTGAAAATAGGTATGCTGAAAATAAACAGTCCACTGCATCATTGTACTAAGGATTCGGTAACCAACGGTTCATTCCCCCAGATGTTGTGAAGGAATGAAAGGAAAAGGGCCTATGCTTTAAGTGTGGAGATAAGTACACTGCTGATCATGCCTCCAAATTTCCATACAAGATAGCTAAGGTCAAAGTTCATAGCATGTATGTCATGGAAGATTGGCACACTCAGGAGGATGACCTCCCCATTGACCACGCTGAGCCTCAAGAGGATGTTGATCACGAGTAGTTCTATGACCCCGAGGATGGGTTTCCCTTTGACCTGGGTGGTGCTCCATCATAGATACTTGATTTGACATCCCACCCACCTACCACTTCCCTTTGCTCAATCTCCCTGGATTCTTGGATGGGTTCCCATAGCCCCAGTACCCTTTGCATCCAAGGCATTATCAATGGGAAGCATGTGTTTATCCTTGTGGATAGTGGAAGCACTCACAATTTTGTCAATAAATCAACCATTGATCAGTTGAAATGCACCCCTATGGCATTACATCACCCCTTGAAGGTCCAAGTAGTAAATGGAGAAGAAGAAATTAGTACACATGTATATCCTACAGTTCCCTTATGCTTAGCTGAAAATTATGTGGCAATGGTTGACCTGATTGCCCTAGATATGGGTCCCATTGACATTGTCTTGGGCTGTGATTAGCTGAAACAATTGGGGAAGATTGCAATGGACTTCTCTAAGCTTTACATGGATTTTATGATGCATGGACAGCTTATCCACCTAGAGGGAGTTCAAGATTATGCTAATTTTCAGCTCATTACAGCAAAGCAACTCAAGTGGGAGTTTAAGAAATGCTCACATATCTTTGTTTTGCATTTAAATCAGGATAATTTTGATCAGCCCTCTATATATCTCATGATTCATCCTTGCAGGCCTTACTTGAGGAATACAATGACCTATTTCAGATGCATGCATCCCTCCCTCCTAAGAGACAAGTGGATCACCCACTTGACTTAGAGCCCCATTCCAAGCTAGTGAATAAACCCCCCCTATAGACTCTCCAAGTGTGAGTGTGAAGAGGTTGCAAAGCAAATCAAGGAGTTGTTAGAGATGGGTTTCATTGAGCCGAGTTCTTCCCCCTATGCATCCCCCGTCCTCTTAGTCAAAAAGAAAGATTGCTCCTTTCGCATGTGCATTGACTATAGAGATTTGAACAAAATTACAGTGAAGAACCGCTATCCCATCCCACGGATTGATGATTTGTTGGATGAGTTGAAAGGGGCATGCTTTTTCACTAAGATTGACTTGCGTTCTAGCTACCATCAGATCCGTATGTCGGCAGGAGATGAGGTCAAAACAGCCTTCAGGACTTTTCGTGGACTCTATCATTTTCTAGTGATGCATTTTGGGTTGACTAATGCCCTCGCCACCTTTCAAAGCTTGATGAACAAAATCCTACAGCCCTTTCTGTTCAAGTTTGTACTTGTTTTCTTTGACGACATCCTCATTTACAGCAAGTCATCCATGGAACACTTGACACACATTCGGAGGGTGTTTGACATATTGAGAGAGCATCGACTCTTTGCTAAAGAGAGCAAATGCATATTCATGCAGACATTTGTGGAGTACTTGGGACACATTGTGAGAAAAAATGGTATAGAGACTGACCCGAAGAAGGTGCAATGTGTTAGAGACTGGCCCACTCCCTCCACCACCACTTCTTTGCATGGCTTCCTTGGTCTCTCTTCATTCTACAGATGCTTCATTAAGCACTATGCCACCATTCCAGCACCTTTGACTGATCGCTTGAAAAAGGAGTCATTCTTTTGGGATGCCATTGCGGATCATAGCTTCAAGTAGTTAAAGGGCACACTTACTTTAGCCCCCATCCTTGTTTGCCCTGACTTCTCTAAGTTGTTTACCATTCATTGTGATGCCAGTGGCCGGGGTATTGGTGCAGTGTTGTTGAAAGAGCATGGTGTGATCACATTTGAGAGCCACAAGCTCGATGAGAAGAAAATGCAAATGAATGTATATGACTAGGAGATGTTGGCCATTCTCCATGCCATCAAGAAATGGCACCACTATTTGTATGGCAGTCACTTCCAAGTAAAAAGTGACCACCGAGTCCTCCAGTACTTCTTGACTTAGTCTACTTTGACTCCTAAGCAACGGCGATGGGTGGCAACCTTACAGAACTATGACTTTGATATTTCACACACTCGCGGCAAGGATAATATTGTGGCTAATTCACTCTCTCGAATGTGGGCATGCAGGGTGTCCTTTATCTCAGAATTGCACAGTGATTGGGTTGAAGAGCTTCAAGAGGCTTACTTGTTAGATGATCATTTCAGCCACACATTTCAAAAATTACAGCATGGGGTCATGGCTGAAAACTCCCAATATGAACTTAAGCATGGCCTTCTTTGGTCCCATGTCAAGATTGTCATCCCCTACACTTCCCCCTTCATGCAGAAGATCATGGAAGAGATGCATTCTTGCTCCACTGCTGGTCACTTGGGTGTTTTCAAAACATATGACAGGATTACTAAAAGCTTTCATTGGAAAGGCTTATGGAGGGATGTCAAAGACTTTGTGACCAAATGTGTTTCATGCCAACAGAACAAGGATAGTACACTTGTGCCCGCTGGCCTCTTGCAGCCCCTCCCTATCCTTGAAGGGAAATGGACTCACATCATGATGGATTTTATCACTGGCCTTCCTGCAACTAAGAAAGGGTGGAACACTATCTATGTGGTCATTGATCGCCTCACCAAAGCTGCCCACTTTATTCCCACTAAAATCCAATACACTGCCTCCTAGGTAGCAACTTAGTTTATAGAAAATGTCTTCAAGTTGCATGGCTTGCCACATGTCATAGTACATGATAGGGATGCAAATTTTATGAGTAGCTTCTGGCAAATAGTTTTTACCTCCATGGGGACCAAGCTTGCTCCATCCACTGCATACCACCCTCAAACTGATGGCCATACTGAAAGAGTGAACAAATGGCTTGAGACATATTTGAGGCATTTTTGCCATGATGTTTAGCACAGTTGGGAACGTGGCTTCACTTGACTGAGTTTGCCTATAATAACTCCACGCACTCTAGCATTGGAGTTTTCCCATTTGAGGCCTTATATGGGTATAAGGTTCCCCTCCCCACAGTCTTATTTAATGATAAGATCGATCCTCAGAGTCAGGCTGAATTGGATCTCATGCAAGCTTTACTTCAGTAATGCAAATGAACCTTCAAAAGGCCCAAACACACATGAAACTCTATGTTGATGAAAAATGAAGGCATTTGGAATTCCGAGAAGGGGAATTGGTCCTTTTGAAAGTGCCCAAGTCCTGCTACTCAACTCTTAAAGAGGGCAGCAGTAACAAGCTGGCCCACCGTTTCTATGGCCCATATCGGATCTTGAAGAGAGTTGGTGACTTGGCCTACCGCTTAGAACTTCCCCCTACCACCAAAATCCACAATGTGTTTCATGTCAGCCAGTTGAAACCCTTTGTAGGCTCCTCAGTGGACTATGTGGAAGATCCTTTCCCCATAGATGAAGAGGGCATCACTCAATATGTCTTTGAAGCAATCATTAGGCAGCGAGATAAGCACTTACGATCCCGATCCATAAAAAAATACCTCATCAAATGGCAAGGCCTACCCTTGGAAGAAGCCTCTTGGTGCCCAGCAACCATCTTCAATGAATTTCCCTACCTCTGTGAGGCCCAACGGGCTGGAAGAATAGACGGTCATGCCCCAAATGGACCACCTTCTGCCCGCAGACTGCACACTGTTTTAGAACAGTTTTGTATTACATGCATGTACATTCTACATAGACTGAAAATACTCATCATAAGCTCTGCTTTGACATGTGGTACGCCGTATTTGGAGTAGCCTATCAAAAGTTATGACCTGTTTACTTCTGCAGACCGGTCCCGAACTGCATGTTGTCCCTAGTCTCTCCACACCTAATTTTCATTGTCAAAGGGATCTGAGTAGTACTCTGCAACCCTCCCTTAGTGCACCCATCCCTCCCCTCTATTTCTCCTTGTTTTTTAGGGCAAAAACCTTTCGAGTGGGGATGGATTATAACAAGCATGATACACATATCTCCCCCAGTGAACATTAATTTGATAATCTTTAGGTAATAATAGATAGAAATAACACTTGTTAGGATCCCTATCGGAACTGAAGGGTACGAACCAGCTAACTAGGGTTTAGACATTCCGTCACGCTGACCGGGGTATTTAAGGTATAAGAGCCCTAGATTAGGGCAACCAATTATTATCAAGATCATACTCTTCACCTTCATCTCCAGCTTCCATGGCTTCTTCCTCCCTTCTCTCCTCCCTTCCCTCTTTCTCTCTCTTCTTCTAGTCTTCTTCCTTCTTCTTCTTGCTCTCTTTCTCTCTCCTCAGCTCTTCTTCTCTCTCCTCTCAGCTTCTTTCATTACAATTTTGCAACCAGCCTAACCTTATACTTGCTAACCAAACCATCTACATTATGTTTGATTTTGTAAACCCACTTACAGCCAATAGCTTTTCTGCCCTTAGGCAAGGGTACCAAATACCAAGTCTTATTGGCTTCTAATGTAGCCATATCCTCATCCATTGCTACATTTCAATAAGCATAACTAACAACATCCTCAACTACCTTCACCATATAAGCATAATGGTGAGTTGCATAACCTTCAAAACCAAATATTTTAATAGGGTATCTGACCCTACTAGACCTGTGTATCATTGGATCGCTCAATGGAGCCTTTACTTTACTGTGTGCTCTCTGTACACCTGGTGTCTTAACTAAAGGAATACCAAGCTCATCATCCAGACTCTCTAAACCACTAGAATCTCCATCAAATCCCAAATAATTAGTAGATGCATCATTACCATCCAACACTTTCTTCTTTCCTTTGTCTTTACCTACAATACTTGTAAACCCACCTGAAGATGTGGGGTTACTTCTTAGTCTCCCAAACGACCAAGGACTAACTGTAGGTGCAGTACTAGATGATGTTTCTGGTCCACTAAGGCTCCATGATTCTTTTTTTTTTTTTTGCACATAGCTATCATGATTATTATCATCATCTAATACATCACTAGTAGATGCATAGCAACTTCTCATCTCATAAAAAATAATGTTCTTGCTCACTCTGAAATTACTTGTGACTGGGTTATAACAATGATACCCTTTCTACTTTAAAGAGTATCCAATAAAGATATATTTTTTAGCCTTTGGATAAAGCTACTTTCACAACTCATCTCTCACATGAACATATGCAATACAACCAAATACTTGCAAGTGTGACACATCAGCCTTCTTGCCTATAAAGCATTCTTCAGGGGCCATCCCATGAATTGCAGCTCTATGGGAGTTTTGTTCATAATATAGACAAAAATATGAACAACTTTAGACCAAAAATATTTTGGCATATTCTTTTTAGCCATCAATGCCTATGCAAATTTTGTAATATGACTATTTTTTCTTTCTGCAATCCCATTTTGTTGTGGGTATACCTACAAGTAAAATGTATCTTTATCCCATTACAGCAATACACCAAGCAATCTTTCTCATTGATTGCTCAATAGTATATGTAATTTGCAAACTGTTTGTAGATAAAACTTATGTTTGCTTCTTGACAAACACCTCAAAAATTATAGACTCAAAATCTACAACCTCTGCACTCATTTTTGATCGATACAACTAAAATCACAGTATACCCTAAAACTATTATCCACAACCTTGGAACTTTGATTTCTTGAGCCCTTTGTAGCTATACATACTCATTTTTGTAGCAATTCTTAGTAAATTGCAAGATTAATATCAACAATGTTATAAGGGACAATAAAAATATATTACCATATGGAAAAAAAGACATATAAATCATTTACAATAATTCTCTTATCTTCATGCATGAACTTTGCTTGGAGAAATCTTCAGGAATTTGCAATAAACCTCCATCCACAGAAAGAGGCATTTGGCTCATGAGGAACTTGAAGACTATAGACAAACATTTCCTTGCCACTCTTCAATGAGGGGAACTTCTCCTCACGAGTAGCATTAACTCTATTTGAAAATCTATTGAATCTTTAATTGTAAATCATTGTTGGGATTCTCTAAAAACTTTTGAACCACAAATAAATTTTTATTTACACTCTCACTTCTCCATGAAGACCATGAAGGGAGTTTATTAAGTAAGTTTTTTTGAACTTTAGAAATCGATTTTCTCCAATGTGACCTATGTGGGTTGAAGTATGAAGGTGAGTGAGGTATTGTGACCCGATTCTCAATTCATACATGTGGCAAAGCATATTGTGAATCCAACTTACTCTTGGAGATAGGGAAGAATGACATTAGACTTCACTAGGCTTTAACTCCTACAAGAAAAAGTCCAAAATGTTTATGTTCACCTTTGTAGAGACCATGGGATCCACAAAAATAACATTTTGTAGCTTTTTAGGTAGTAATGTAAGCATCATATACCTTCAAAATTATAAAAATAATATTAGGTGGGACTTAGGGCTTGGACACTCCTATTCAGAATTACCTTGAAGACTTAGGAATTCGGGACATCACTTTGTGGGGAACTTTGAGAATTCTAAAGTATTCCTAACCAACAATGTGCTACAATGTTGTTTGAAAGCTAGAAAAGTGGACAATGATTAGAATGTGTACAAAATTTTAGACCAAGTGGTGCATAGGGAAGGATTCTAGCTTTTCCTATCTACTTCCATCTTTTTGGCCTCATCATCCTTGATGTACCTTTCACTCTCTCCTTTTGTTTCCTTTTCTTTCCCCTTAGGCTCCTTCACCTTTGTCTTATCTATCTCTATTTCATATTTGTCCCTAGTAAACTCCTCCATCTACACATCATCCTTGGCTTCCTTGGCCTTCTTCTTGAGGGAATATTCAATATCTCACATGCCCTTTTGTCAATTATATGTTTGGGGACCAATAAGTCATCAAACATGTACCTTGTTAGTTTTGCAGTTGTTTATGTGGGACCAACAACTTGTCAAACTTGCACCTTGTTAGTTTTGCATTTGTTTGTGTGGAGCTAGCAACTTCTCAAACTTTACATTGTCAATTGTATGTGTGGGCACCACTAATATGTCAAACATGTACCTTGTTAGTTTTGCAATTGTTTGTGTGGGACCAACAACTTGTCAAACTTGTACCTTATTAGTTTTGTAGTGTGCATCTCCTTATCCATCATAGTTATTCTGTGTGCATGGGTAGCACAAGCATAGCTATCCTAGTGAAAGCCCACCAAGAAGTATTTTCTAGACTCTTATGGGCAAGCCAATGCAATATTCTGACATCTAACATTGAGACTATACTTGTAGCAAATACCTTTGATAAGCCTTAAAAATGGAGCCTTGGGAATCAAGAGGTCAAAGATTTTTTGGACTTTTTTATTTCCCTCAATGCATTCATCTACTACTTTACTCTGTTTCTCAAAAAATTCTATGCTATTATTTTTGAAGAGCTAGAAAACGCATGGGAAAGTGCCCCTTGCTTCCCCTTACCAAAGTTTCTAGCTCCTTTGGACTTGCCCTCTAAAGTGATGTTGCTTGATCCTAGAGCATATAATTCCCTAAAAGGAGATCCTTGAGCTTCCTCTTCCTCTAAATCCATTGACCCTAGAGCATCTGGATTTTTATCTATCTCCTCTAGTTGCTAGGCATCCTAGATTTTCTCCCTTTGATCAAGGTTTGGTTGTTCCATTTTGAGTGTCTACTTGGTTTGTGGTTATCCCTATTTGCTGAGGTTCCTGTGTCTTCTCCCCTTGATGTGGTTATTCTTGTTGTTTACTCCTAGTGCCTTGTGCAAATGTGTTAGTTGGCACCTTATTTTGCATGTAAACCATATTATTGTCATTACTTTGGATGAAGCTATTGTGTGGATTAAGATTGAAATTTGAGATTTAATTTTAAGAAAATAGAGACAATAATAGTTATAATGGCATGCGGATCATACAACACATGAGAGGGCAATCCAATGATGTAGGACAGGGTCCCAACATGCCCTATGGTCTAGGTTGTGGATCACTACCAAATGTGGGTACATGAAGCACAACATATCTATACATCATAAATGGGAACTTTTTACAAGAGACAATTATGAATATGTGCACTTTTGCAAACCTAGGAGTTGTTGTGGTGGAAGATCTTAGAGTCTCTTGAATTTTATTGTTTGACATCAATGGTGGAAGATCTTAGCCTGGAGGAAGAAAGGAATGAATAAAGGTAGTAAATAACTCATGTGTGGCACCTGGTGTGGAACAACTCGTCACACATTAGAAGTCCAACAATAAAAAGTGGGAGAAAAAAAAGGAAATCTTCTTTTTATACCCTTGGATTCACACATGCAAGATGACATTAACCATGTCACCATGTGGTATATAGTTGTTAGGGACTGGCAATCAAGTTGCCACATGTCAAACATGTAATGCCATGTGTGCATAGCTGCATATTTTGCAACTGATTGTTTGCAACGTGCCCATGTTTGCAAAGAATTTGACAAATTTTCCATGTGGATGGATTTCACGAGTGACCATTTGGGCATGGTGTTATGCTTGACATCATTAGACTTTATGTATGCATTAATATGAGCCATTTTCCAAACATCATGCTACAGCTACACTTGGCATCTACGACTTGTCTCTTCTATCTCTAATGTGTTCATTCCAAGTATGTATTATGTGACTCTTTTGATATTATTTCTTGTGACTTGTGGAAAGTGCATATACCTTGCAAATTGCACCCAAACCACATGGCACGCAAGGGAGCAATCTAGCTTTGCAAGATCCTCTCTATGTGCATTGTTTGGCCCAAGCATCCCAACTTGGGTTTTTTTCATGCAATATATCTCCTTTCTTATTTTTCATATGTATAATCATAAGCAATCCACTTACTTTGTGAGTTTCAATTCCATCAACCATACATGATAAGTATAATGTTGCATATTCAATCAATCAAGGATCCTCTTCAAGTTTTGAATGTGACTAGTCTTCAATTGAGATTCCTTGTTTATAGAAATTTAGAACTTGAGAAACCGTCTATAATTGAATGTCTTTTGTGCCATGCAACTTGAGTTTGGATTTCATATTGGGGTGGTAGAGGATACTGAATTATTTTTGTGTTTTTTTTGTGGATTGTAATGCATACACGACATCTTTTTTCCTCACAATTACAATTGATGAAACCAAACAATGTTAGTTGTAAGGCCGATAAGTTAACTTCCAAATATTACACCAAGAGCTTTCAAGAAATCTTAGTTGTTGGTTGTCACATTTTTTGTCTTTATTGTTGGTTGGACCATTTTTTTAATAGGTTGTCCTCCCATACCAAGTAATGTAACTATGAGAGATGCTTCAAGAGACTAGGGGAATTAAGAATGCTCTTGTAATTGGTATTGTTTCACAAACTCTAACAAATCTCCTTTCCCCTGATTTATATATAAGAACAAGGCTCTTGATAACAAAAGTTCATCTCATGTCTTGTTGCTTGTCATTCTTCTTCTCCACCTAGACCCTACAGGGCACAAGGAAGGAATGTAGGCTCATTAGAACTGCCCCTCACACACTAGGTGGTTTGGGTGTTTTTCCATGTCATGGCCCTTTTTTGGATAGCAAAATTGGCGTTTCTAACTCTTTTCAATTATCAAAATGATAACAAACTATTGCCCTCCATTTTGAGTCTATATGTGTGCTTGGTTCAAAATTTCTCAAAGTATTGTTTGTCATCTTTTTCTAGTGTCAATGAATGCTTTTCAAGAGAATATCAAGGTTCTTAATGTTGTAGATTCTAAAGATATAGACATCGAGGGAGGAGATTCTAGTTTATGAAAGAGGTTCAAAGATTGTAGAGGAGGAGGCAAGAGAAATCCCTACAAAGCCTTTAGATCTTACCATTGGGGAGGACACCTATGTTGGTAAAGTCAATCTCAAATAGATATATTGTTCTCTTTCCTTTACAAAGATGGGCATACTACATTCTTTGAGAGTGCTAGGACAATGTTCAATTCTCCCTTCAACACAAAAGGGGTTCGTAATGTCCAACATATATTTCATGGAGGATGATTACAATACCTTCAAGGACTTGATGGACTCAAACAAAATTGTTGAAGATTCTAGGATTGTCATACACTACCCATATGAGGGAAGGAAGTAAATGAGAAAAGAGTTGTAAAGTAAAGGCTCACAAAAACTCCTTGAAGCTTGCAAGAAAACATTGCAACATCCATTCCGCAAAAAAAGTTGTGAGTTATTTGAATTCTACTCTACTACTTGTCTTTTGAAGAAGAGCTAGCATACCCAAAAAAGTTTCACTAGGCTTTTACCACCTACAAGAGAATAATGGATGTTGAGGATACTGATATGGATACTAACAAGGTTCTACCCATTAGAGCAAGAGGAGGCTTTGTTAAAGGAGCTTGACATTGTCAACTTGAAAATTATTAATTTGCATGAAGAGGTGTATAAAGACATACCAATATTGGTCTTTTGAGTCCCTCACTTTGGAAAATCTACCCTCCTTCCCTATTCTAGGGAAAGAATTGCTAAATGATATCCAAAACTTCATAGGGCTCAGGAAGGACTTTTACATTGGTGTTATTGTAGAGGGTTAATAGGATGATGACATTATGGATGAAACCAATGAGGAGTTCTCCATCCTAGATACCAACACCACAAATTTTGTGGAGGCTAATGAGGTTCTTTCCACTAAAGAGGAGTTTCTAGAGACTCAAAGGAGGTTTGGTATCAACAATTTGGGAAACGAGATGGAGAAGAAGGTCATTGTGGAGGAGCCTTAAGCTAGGTTCCATTGATTTGAGGGTTGTAGAGAAAAAGAATCATGAAAATGTGAGCCTTAGTTTTGTTAGTCTCTTGCCATTTAAGTGCTTGAATATACCATTCCCAATTATTCATTCTCACTTTTTTAACAAGTATTACTTTATGAGGATGATGGCTTCTTGGTCTGTTATAGTGGCACAAGGACCATGTTTGGATAGTATTGTGCCCTTGCACACTAATTTCCCAAGCCCAATCCAAATATTGAGAAGATTTACCATGCAAAGTATTTTCACAAACCAACAATATTAATATTTGTTCTCGAAAATTTGTCTAAATATTTAGGGTATTCCCATGTACCTACAAAGAGTGACAAAGTCACACTGATTGAGAAGTATGCTATAATTAAGTATTTTGGCTATGCACTCCAGATCACGATGGCTCAAGAAGTGAATACTTCTTACACTAAAGTGCTTGTGACTTGGTAGGTAATCCCTTGAAGAACCCCCCATTGCAAGGCTACAAGAGGCAAGATACCTCCTACAAAACAAGAGGAGCATATTCTTATTTGAAACAAAGAAATTTATGAGAAAGTACAAAGTGGCAAAAGAAGATGAATTTTTTATTAATCTTTGTGCATTGCAAAAGAATGAAATTTATATGTATAATACAACCTTGATTGCCAATACAAAATGTTGCTTGAGTGACCACTCTAGAAAGTAATGTGATTAGAATCAATGTGTCATACAAAGTTATTATACTAATGAGAAGATCCATCTTGAGTAAGATTTCAATCCTATGTGTTTTTTTATGTTTGTTGTATAGTGTCAATTGATTTTACATATTGAAGCTATTTTCTATAAAAACTTGTTGCACCTTTCACAAAGCCATTTTACCTTTATCGTCGGACCACTGTCTCTTGTCATTCTAAAGTAGAATGTTCTTACTTGGTAGTGGGATTTCTCCATGCCTTAAGTATTTCATATTTAAAATGGCCCATGATTGACAACAAAGTACATTCTGTATCTTAACAAAATGCACTACATAAGAAAAGAAACTAGTCAGGACTATGAAAATTGCCCTTTTAGATAAAGCATTAAAAAAACATACTTGCCAACTAGAATGTGATGCCTTTGTTTTCTAAGCTTTTACTATTTCTTCCACCAAAATTTTTATATCCTTCTTGAAATTTGAACAATAGCTCGTAGTGTCTCTACTTTTCCACAATATTCATACTATCAAACTCTATCTAAACATTTATATGATCATTTGCTATGAGGGGATCACTAGCCACATTGGTTGTACAATCACACAATTCTTTCCAACATTCCCATATTGCATTTTGTTGGACATTTATCAAAGTTGGAGAGAAATCTTATTTTATTTTCCCCTCCCATTGATACGTTGGCTAATATACCACCTAATTTTCCAAAATGTTATGCATTTTTTTGAAGTTACACATGGCCCCTGTGAAAGCTTACTCTTAAAAGGAGTTCTTTACACTTCTTGATATAGGTTTCTAATAGCATTGTAGGCTTGATAGAATAAGCATAATATAAGTGCAAACTTAATAGCTTATCAAGAATATGGATCTCTCTATGCAATGTACAAATATGTACTCCTTCCAATGGAATTTGAAGAAATGGCCTCCTAAGTTGGATCCTATAATTCTTGGATTTCACATGTTTGTCTTCTCCAACTATTCAAGTTTGTCGTTCCACAATTCACTTTGGACCTTGATGAAGCAACTCCTAGGGTTCTTTTGTCATGCCAACCCAAGGAGGTCATTCAATCCATGAAATACAAGCATGAATGTGTCATTATTGCTCCACTAGAAATCCAAAACATTGCATTTTAGGGCTTTTATATTTGAGCTTCAATGCCATTATACTTTGAATGGCCCAATACCTTCTACCTCAAGTAGCTCTCCTTTATCTTGTGACTCTACTAGGATGTATGCATGACTGAAAATCCATTTGAGAGTGTCATGGCTCTCATTAGGCACTTATAGTGCACCTATCCACCATATATCATTCTTGGATTGAATGCTTTCATCCTTGCATATTAATGGAAAATCCCTTACATATTTTAGAGCCTTGTTCATGAGTGCAATACCTATACCTTTCATTTTGTGGTGTTTTAGTACTTCTACCTCATCTACTTTCAATACAAAGATGAGTTTCCCCTCTGTATTCTCTAGGGTTATGTTATAAGCACATACCATTGCAACATGCACACTCCTCAAATCCACACATATATTGTTGAATTCACTATACTGAAAAACCAACATATCTTTTTTCTTTCCCTTTGTAAAAGGCATTGAATATTTAATGTGCTTGTAGTTGCCTAGAAGCTTGGGAAGAAATATATTTTTATTGCCCTCCATGTGGTATATTCTTCTTCCACAAAAATATGAATATGACTCTTTTTTTGCATTGGAGCTTCATGCATGTTTCTTCCAAGAAAAAGAGAGTTAGAGACATGCAATATTGAAAGATATGGTTGTGGTGGCTAACCTCTTAAAATAATGGAAATGCAAACACAAATAAAAATTACTTTGGCATTCCAATTACCTTGACAATTTCCTCGCTTCTAATCCAATTGGCACACCAAGATTTTTCCAATAGAGCACATAAATACATAAAAGGCACAATAACAATTAGAAAAAAGAATACAAAAGCCTTATGACAATGAAAAATATTTCTTGATTCCTAATAATTAGCATTTTGATTACCTTCACAACTTACTTCTTTCAATCCAATTGACACAAGAAGCCACTTCAAATAGAGCATGCAAATACGTAAAAATAGCAAAAGCAATATTAAGAAAGAAAAAAAAAACAAAGGGAAGGGCCTATAACAATAAAAGTAACTTGTAAAACCATAACAATATTTGCATTCCCATTATCTTGTCGACCTTTTTACTTCTTCCAATTAGGTTGATATAACTTACTTCTTCCAACAAAGCAATGGAATACAATAAAAAAGTAAGATTTCTAAAACCCTTAACAATGGAATGGAAATAATACCTTAAGAATGCATCAACAATATGTGTCTCATTAGGATAAACTTCACCACATGCATGCTTAATGCCTAAGCTATGCATAAACTTGCTCATTTATGAGATTGCAAATTGAATATTAGGCTTCATAGTGCATACATAAATCAAACATCCAATAGCATGTTAATAGAAGAAGACGTCAAAACTATCTCTAGCACCATGAAGATTCAACTTCAACATGTCTCCATTAGGAGTAGGAAAATAGGTTTGTAGTCTTCCAGACCAAATCTCTATAATAAATTCTCAACATATTTTGTTTGATACAAAGAAATATCTCACAATGCTTAAACTAAATGCCCAAACAATGATACAGTAGGCCCAAATCTTACCTCTCCCAAGCACACGCAAGCAAGAAAGAAGGAGAGAAGAAGAGACCACTTTTGCCACACACCCAATAATAAGCTTCTCATTCACTTTTTGAGTTTATATACAAGCACTAAATCCCTTGGGTACCCATCCCCTTTTTTACATGACCGGGCAACTTGCCAAGGTCAACTTTCCCTATTCCCTTCTAGTTGCCTTATCCCTTCACCCACATTCGTTTAGACTTTACAATTGTATAGGATGGAGCCTGGTGCTCTTTTATAAAATGAATTACATTGTACCCCATGCTTTCCTTGCTAGAACATTCTATGCACCTTGCTAGAATATTCGGTGTACCTGGCTAGAAAATTCAATGTTCTCTTATGTTTTTTCTGAGCTTGCCTTCTCCTCCACTTTTCTCACCTAGGTAGAATGAGCTTCTCTATTCACTTTTTTACTTGGGCTTCATTTGTTTCTTTTTGGGTTATATGGTCCATAACATGTCTATAACAACATTTATGAAGATTGAACATTGGGTGAAATGCAACGTGCTTCATTTCCAAAAGATGGTTTAGTGAGATTTATTCACAATTTGCAGCTTGTACATAGTGATCTTTGTGGTCCAATGAAAATAACATATTTTGGAAACTACATGAAATTCATGACTTTCATTGATGAATACTCCATGCACGTATGGGTATATGGTTTAAAAGTTATGTTTGAAGTGTTTTTATGCTTCAAGGATTTTGTTAGCATGGCTGAAGATGTAAAGTGGGCATCATGATGGAGGGGAGAGTATATGCCAAAGGAATTTATGCATATTTGGTTGAATGCATATACCACAATAAAATGATGTAGCTAAGAGGAAAAATAGATCACTCATGGAGATGGCACAACAAAATGATGTAGCTGAGAGGAAAAACAGATCACTCATGGAGATGGCACAATGCATGATTAAGAGTCAAGCTTTGCCACATAGTTTCTAGCTTGAAGCTATTTTATGTATAGCCTATGTACTTTATAGGTGTCTTTGCTAAGGCTTTATAGCGTGTTACTCCATATGAGCTTTGGCATGGTAAAAAACCAATTTTGACTCACTTCCATGTTTTTTTATGCTTATCTTATGCTTTGGTTTCAGTGCAACACTGCAAGAAGTTGGATGATAAGATTGTAAAATGTATTTTTGTTGGGTACAATAATGAAAGACAAGGTTATAAGTTATACCATCCACAAAGTGAGCATATCTTGGTTAGCCCATGATGTTGTCTTTGTGGAAGATGTTGTTCAGCCTTTTCTTTCACGTATGAAAGAGATAGATGTAGGTTCATAGGATATCTATGACACCTTGTTGTCTCTTTTTAGTGGTGTGCAATCAGAAGCAATGCCAAATGAGGCAATTTTTCATCCTATCCAAGTTTCTCATGATAATATATATCAACCTATTTCTGATGTAGTTGTGAATGATACAATTTTGATCACAAAGAAGAGATTAATCAGTTTAGGACTATGTCAAAATGGTTTATGCAAATATTGCATGATAGTAAGTCGGATGCTTCATTGCTAGTTATACTTATTTGAGCTCTCATAATGCCTATTATATATCAAATTTCTATACATTGGTTGTTTTTACTTTATGTGATGAGTTTTGAAGAGGCACAAAATTTAGAAAATTGGATGGTTGCTATTTAATCTGAGTATGATGCTATTTAAAAAAATGGCACTTGGTTCTTTTATGATTTGCCTCTTTGCAAGAAATCCATTGGTACCAAGTGGTTTACAAGTTAAAGCCCAAGCCAGATGGTAGTATTTATTGGTACAAAGTTAGACTTATGGGAAAGGGTTATGTTTAGTGTAAGGGCATTGATTTTGATGAGACCTTTGCTCCCACTAGTCATTTGACAAATATTCATAGCATTTGTGCATTATTAGTCCATAATGCTTGGAATATACATAAGTTGGAGATCAAAACTCCATTTCTTAATGGTGATTTACACGAAAAGTGTATGCATTTTAGCCTCATAGTTTTGTGCAAAAAGAGAAAAAAAAAACAAAGGATGCAGATTGAAGAAGGCTTTGTATGGTCTGAAGTAAGCACCTTGGGCATCATTATGAGAAGATACATGCATTATTGATTGCATACAGTTTTCAAAATAGTCCCATTGAGGGCACATTATATGTTAGATATGAGGGTGATGAACCTCTGATCATTTTGGTTTATGTTAATGACATGTTGCTCACTAGTCCTAATGAGACAGATATTGTTGAATTTAAGGCAAGTTGCATGAGGGAGTAAGTGTGTGAGGGTGACGAATCTTGGAGAAGAAGCTCTCTATCATCTCCTCTCTTCTCTTGTCTCGTACACAGCTATGGAGGATGGAGCTTGGAGATGGAGGCTTGAGGTTGCTTGAGCTCGCATCTCAAATCATGAAGCTACCAATTTGCTTGAGGGAGGATGCTACTCATCTGGGCATTAAGGTAAGCTTGCTACACCCCCGTAGGATTGAAGGTGTGTCGGGCTAGGTGAGAGATGCTATTTGTGCTTGCTTGAAACGCTTGAAGCAATAAGTGGTTCGTGGGCACACTGCATGGCAAATAGTCTATCTCCTGAAGCATCATCTGCCTGACTGGACAAATCAAAGTGTCCATGCTGTTTGCCCTTTTAATTGCCCTGCTTCTTCCAACAATCCTTTGCAATATAACCATACTTTCTGCAATAATGACAATCCTTATTCTTATTTGGATCGTTAGATGGGTGTTGCTGCTGCCAAGAGCCTCTACCACGAGAGCTAGATCTCCCCCTACCTCTGAAGTTTCCACCTCCTCTTGCATTTGATCCCTGCTAGTTATTATTGCCATAGGATGCATTTTGTTGGCCTCCTCTGCCAGAACCATAGCCTCTACCACGGCTGCCACGACCGCACTGATTGTAATAAAAGACTGCATCCCTGCTTTTTGTATTGCTAGAGTTTGTACCCAAGCCAAGTTTAACCTCCTCATGGATAAGCAATGCAACCAGCTTGTTGAAATCCGGCATTTTAGTCTGCACAGACACAAAAGTATCAAAAGACTTATACTCTGGACCCAAGCCATTCAAAGTCACAGCAACCATGTCTTCATCTTCAACCTAAGTACTAATAGATGCCAGCTGATCTGCAACGGTCTTGATCTGTGTCACCTAGTCCTGTATGGACCCGCCCTTTCTCTCCATGCTGTTAAATTTCTGCTTTAACTGTACCTTCCTAGCACTTGTAATGGTGCCATAGTACCTAATCAAAATGCCCCACGCACCCTCAGGAGAGCTGCAATTCATTATTTGCATTACCATGGTATCTGATATACATAGGGGCATCTAATATACATAGGGACATGTTGGTCTTGTGCCAGATGCTTGTCACTTGTGGGCAGCTTGGGCTCAGTCTCAGCTCCAGCCACTAGCTCTCTCCCAGTAGCCTTTCCCTATCAAGAAGTTCTCCATGAGGAGCTTCCATATGGCATAATTGTTGCTTTCGAGCTTTTCCCCCACAATCTGGGTAATATTGTCTGTCCTCTCAACACTTTCCATAGTGTAAACCTTGCATGGCTACTTGCAAATCAAATCTTTTTGATAGTTTAGTTTTAGCCTACAACTATTTATGACAATTTTCAACACACCCTCTACTCAAACAAGCAGTGTTTCAGTCCAAAAAAAATGGTACATTCACCTCAGTTGGCAATGACTTAGGTATTGCAGCCTACATATATAGATTGCATTCATTGCATAACCAGCATGTAATCAAGTAGACTATTCATGTACAGACAAGCAGTCTATAAGCATCAAATGAGAATGACCAACTGCTTCTCTTCTAGCAAAAAAAAAGGAGTGTATGTGTGTCAAACAGCCCTAAGACATCTCAAACAATTGCTATTACATGCAGGTATCCATACATGTCCAACTAGGCACACTGTTGTACATGTACATCATGTATGGAAGCTAAATATTCTTCCAACTAATAAAAATAGTCAATACCCTGTTATATCCAGCAATACATTAGTCCAAAATTTGGGCATTTAATGCTCACAGTATCCCACAACACACCTATAGCTCCAATGACATGACTCAAGCCTTATGGGTACAAGGGAATGTCAAAATGCTTTAACTTTCAAGTGATAACTGTTATACATTCAATTTCAAATTTCAGCTTGTAATTTTCAGATTTGTAAATGCATTCAAAAACTGAAGTTTTAATCCCTTTTGGTCATGTCTAGGTGTACATGGGTGTTGCATAGACATTTACCATATCATATGCATCATTCTAATGGCATTTGTGGACCAAATAGTGCCTTGCAGAGTGTTGGAAACTTCTGGAAAGATTTTACCAACATGTTATTCCCTTCAAAATCTGAGCATTTGACACTCCAAACCCAAGCTCAAAAGCATGAAAGATAACACTTGTACCAAGCCAAGTATGCCTATGCTTCAAAAGAGTTCATTGTACATGTCAGATAGCTTCCAAACTTCAAGAGTATGTTTCCCTAAAAGTTTAGCAATAGGTCTATCCCTGTTTTCAGATCTGTACATAACCATGTAGCTAAAAAATGATCTCAAGACAAAGCATCAATACCATGGGTTCTTGCATACCCCTTGACAAGAGATTCATCAAGTAGTAGAGCACTATCTACTCTTCCTATGCCTTGGGTTAGACCAGAGTGTAGGTAGCTGCCAGGCTCAAATACGTGATCTGTTTGAAGATATTTTTACCTCAGACCTGTTGCTTGTGAAGATTAGCATCCACTTTACCATGCTCAAACAAGCTTCTCCAAGCTTTACATAGCATTTCTCCTCCTTCATGAGCAATAGAGTGCACCATTGGATGACTTAAGCTATCCAATCCTTCCCATAAAAAAACAGGTGCAAAAATTCTAGCTCCACGACTGTATTTAGCTACTCATGCTAAGCATGGATGACATTATACATAGGCTCTAATACATGTTCTTGATCCCTTGAGCAACCCCCAACAAGCTCTAACAGTTCTAGAGACTCAAACTGAAATGCATACCTTTCACATGAGATCAATGGCACAGCTTGCTTCTTCAAGTTTCAGGGTCTGCTCCACCAATGCCATCCTCTAGAGAGCCCATTTGTGGCTTTGATACCATGATGAAAGTGAGAGAAGGGTTGGAGCCAACAGTGCAGAGCAGAGAGCTCACACACTTTTCTTCATTATCCATAACACATAACTAAAGAGAATACTGACAACCTAAGGTCACAACAAGACCATTCACACCAAAGACAGCTAAGCTAAACACTGACTTATTCAATGTCAGCATGTGTACAACCGAACATGCTAAGTGTCGGGTACAGTCATACCAAAGATAGAGAAGTCGAGCTTGAAGTCTAACATATACATGAACCTACCATTCATAGTTGTATTACATATAGAGAACACATCGACAAGATATCATTGTAACTATACTTCTATAGAAGGATACTTGTAGAGAAGTCTCCATGCTACTAACTTGCATGACTTCTAAGACTCAATATCGTCATCTGGTTTGAAATTCTCTTTATCTACTATATGAACTAGAAGAACAAATCTTTGTCCACTTGAATGTTGTGGTAGTTTTCTTATTGAGAAAGAGAGAGACAGACAGACAGACAGAGATAGACAGACTATGCGACTTTATAATCATCTCTCTAAGGGGACGTGATTTTTTTTTTGCGAAACAGGGGTTGCTAGCAACCCTTTCTTGGAGAGAGAGAGAGAGAGAGAGAAAGAGAGAGATTTGAATCACAACTCCCCTACATCATCTCTCTAAGGGGACATGAAATTTTTTGTCACTAGACAGGGGTTGCCATCAACCCCTTCTCGGTGAAAAAAAATTTAGAAGTTTCCTCCATCTCTCTAAGGGGACTCATGAACAAATTTTTAGCTAGGAATGGTTGTTGATAGCTCCATGTTTAGTGAAAAAAAATTTAGAGAGGACTTGTGAAAAAAAAAATTCACCTAGAAGGGGTTGTCGGCAACCCCCTAGAAATGGAGGAAACTTGTGATTTTTTTTTTTCATCTCAAAAAGGGGTTGCAAGTAATCCTCTTCTCCACAAGTTGCTAGCAACCCCCTTCTCGACCAAAAAAAAAGTCAAAGCAAGTCACATTGATCCAGGTTTTTACAAACCGGATTTCTACCACAAAATTTGGTCAAAACCCCTATCAAGGGCCTTACCCATAGCTTAAACCCTACATCTTATCACTTTGGGAAGGATCACCAAGCCCAAAGGGGAGCCACTAAGAGCACATTATGCAACACCCTCATTCTAGTCCATCTCTTTGAGGTAAGTTATGAGTGAGTCTATTTTTTTATATATCATTCCATGAATGCATAACGGCAAGCTTCCTCTACCTCTTCTCATCTTGTCTCTCTCTCTTCTCATCTCTCTCCCTCTCCCTCTCATATTCTAATATGACGTCTAGATCATATGGTGTCTAGATCATATGTACTCTCTTCTAATTCTCCCTATACATTCATACTTAAACTTATTAAGTAAGACTTGCCATATGCTCTATTGGTGGGGAATCCTTATTTCCTCATGTTATATATATAATCATGGGAGAAATTAGGAGCCATCACCTCTCTTAACCTTCTATCATCTTCATTTCCCTTAAGATGGGCTACAAATTCTCTCTTGTAAAGTTGTGTTCTTTCCATTCACTTAAGAAAGAGATGTCTTAGCCCATCCTTCCTTTGGCTAGGTGGTGCTATTCTTTAGCTCTCTTAGTGAGGATTGGAGTCTGGGTGGGTAAAGAGGCAACCCACTCATCTTTTCAACTCTCAACATAATCTCTCTCTCTCTCTCTCTCTCTCTCTCTCTCTCTCTCTCTCTCTCTCTCTCTCTCTCTCTCTCTCTCTCTCTCTCTCTCTCTCTCTCTCGTTTGTCTTTGTCTCTCTCCCCCCTCTCTTTATATTTCTATTTAGTAATTAACTAAAAAATTATTAGTAATTTAGTTATTAACTAAGCAATAAATTAAATAGTGCATGTGTCTCTCTCTCTCTATGTGTATGTGTATGGCCCTTATCTTCATTTCTCATTATGTGTATATCTTGCAACTCTCTCTCTCTCTCTCTCTCTCTCTCTCTCTCTCTCTCTCTCTCTCTCTCTCTCTCTCTCTCTCTCTCTCTCTCTCTCTCTCTCTCGTCATTAAGACTCAATAGAGTCAAGAGAGAAGAGAATATATATATATATATGAATGATTAGATAGAAGAGATAAACAAAATTACTAGCTAGGAAGATCAAATTATGTATATATTTATGATATGTTTTAATGTGAGGCATAGTAAATTGAGATTTTTTGAATGAACTATATTGAAAATTTTAGATCTTATGAACAAAAAAGAGTCATCTCTTTTGGAAATTTTTTTCCTCCTAACATAGAAAACTAATAATTAACATAATGTACAATCACTATTGTCTTTTTCATTGTGTATTTGGAAAAATAAAGACCTTATCAAAGATTTTAAAAAAAGTTTATACTATTGAAATTATAATCAAAATGTGACTTTTTAGTCTAATTATACTTGGGCTAAAAACTTTTAAATAAAGGAATTTGATCCAAGTTGGAGAGAGAGAGAGCGAGAGAGAGAGAGAGAGAGTGTGTGTGTGTGTGTGTGTGTGTGTATTTTAATAAAGGTCCAAAGTTATTAATGTAAGTGAAGTTGTATTATATTATTATATGAGAGAGTTGCTATATATATATATATATATATATATATATATATATATATATATATATATATATATAGAGAGAGAGAGAGAGAGAGAGTGTGTGTGTGTGTGTATGGGTGTGTAAAGATCCAAGGCTATTAATGTAGGAGAGAGTCTAAGATAGTATTATAGGAGAGAGTGCTGGAAAAATTTAAAGCCAAAGAAGGGGGCGTTGGTGCCCCCTTCTTTAGTTTCAAATTTTTCTAGCACTCTCTCCTATAATACCACAATACTACTTTTGGATCTCTCCTACATTAATTTGAAAAAGGTACCTCTCTATCCAAACTACTTTTCACATTTCTTTCTCTTCTCTCTTATCAATGATTTTTAAAAAGATACATCTTTCTTGTCTCTCATCAATCATTATTTTTATCTCCTCTCTCTCTCTCTCTCATCCAAAAGTTATTTTTATCTCTCTCTCCTCCCTCTCTTCTTCATTGAGTCCTAAAACCCTTGAAATTCCTTACATTCAAAGTATCTAGAATATATTTTTTATTTTAAAGACTAGGCAAACCATTGATGAATTACTTAGTTAAGGTGGATTAGAGTTTATATAAGCAATAATCTTTCAAAATATGTCTTGAGTTCTGTAATATACACTAGACAAGTCTACCTTGATTGTTCTCTCTATGTGTATGTGTGGTGCATGCATGTACGCAAGTGTGTGTGTGTGTGTGTGTATCATTAAGAACTTGTTTCTATCTCTCTCTCTTATTCAAAAACTATTGTCACTAAAAATCTCTCTTTCTTTCCCTCTCTCTCATTAATATATGTACATATGTATGTGTGCATGTATTTATGTGTGTATATTAGAAGTCTTAACATGTGCACACACACATGTACACACATATGATTAGTTCAAAGAACTATAACTATATTTTATAGCCTATGAATATTAATATTTCAACAACATGATGTCAACTTAGCAAGACATGCACAATGAGAGACCAAGATTATAGTCTCTCTCTCTCTCCTCTCTCTCTCTCTCATTAAGAATATTGATTGAGCATCGAATTTATACTTGTTTTCACCAATCAATATCCCTTCTTGCTACCACAATAAATAATAAAAAAATGTGCAAGCTTTAATAATGAGTTTTTATTTTTTAACCAATGCTTAATAAGGTTGCTAGAGCTATGCATAAAGAAAAATGTTTAGTGAGTATTTGGAATGGATGCAAATGTAGATATGTTTATACATCGGCCCATGCTTACCGAACAGAAACTACATCTCATATTTGGAAAGAGAAGAACTTTTTCAACGTTGCCCATAGTGTGACTAGCAAAGCAAAGACTTTGCTAATTCTCAAAGTAAATGCATTTTATTTTGTTGAGAAAATACAAACATATCTCGCTTTGGTTAGCTATGATTAAATCTATGATAATATTTTATCGCCATTATCTATCAATTTGTGAAATAATAGTACACTTGTCAGAGGGCAATGTAATATGAATCTAGATCCGAATTGCTTATATAAATTATTTTGTATTGTAAATATGAGAGAGAGAGAGAGAGAGAGAGAGACAAAGAGAATGAACTACTTATATATATATATAGTGAAGGTGGTGGCGAAAGTAGTGATGGTGGCAATGGTGATAGAGCTAGCGATGACGGTGGCAGTGGTGGTGATGGTGGCAGTGGTGGAAGTGGAAGTGATGGTGGATACACCTAAGGCTGGAATAAATGAACTATGTGGAATAAGAATAGAGGG
The DNA here is from genome assembly GCF_053477565.2 of Lygodium microphyllum. Taxonomy (NCBI): domain Eukaryota; kingdom Viridiplantae; phylum Streptophyta; class Polypodiopsida; order Schizaeales; family Lygodiaceae; genus Lygodium; species Lygodium microphyllum. Next base: position 160,506,142 of record NC_141142.1, read on the forward strand.
GTTGCCAAAAAAAACTTGCTCAAAATACTCCCTTCCTACCCTTCCCCTAATGGAGTTACGTTCCTTATTTACATAAATTGTTGCATGTTTGTTGTGATTCATATGTATGGCCCTTTGACATGTGCCAATAACTCCTCTTATCTTATCAAAGGAGTTGGAAAAATTGTGTTGTATCAAAGGAGTTGGAAAAATTGTGTTGATTATTGTTAATGTCAGTACTTTCACACTTATGGATGCTTTGTATATACCAAAGATAAAAAAGAATTTGCTGTTAGTTTCTATGCTTGCCAAGATTAGCTTGATTGTGAAGTTTGTCTTGATGACATGTGTACATTTCATGACCTCTCTTGTGAAATGATTGTTGCATCTTTAGATACAAAACATTGGCATACACATTTTAGTCATCTAGAATTTTCTAGTTTGTTGTGTTTGTAGAAATGTGATAACGTTTCTTCATTACCTAATCTTGAGGCATCCAAAAAACACATTTTTCACCTACTACAGTGCCATCTAATATGCCTTTTACACAAGTGTCTACAGTTGATTTGCAGCAGAGTATTGCATTGTCAAATCCTACAGTGACAGGAGTTTCTTCTCCTATGTCTCATTGGATAGGTAGATTGAGGAGGATTGTAACACTATCCACCTACGGCATTATGTCAGTGAGGGGGAGACATGATGTATTGGACAGCAAAGGGAAGGAAAAAGCCTTTGAGGATGCATTTGGTTTGATGACACCTAGTATCATGACTTCATGCTATGACTCTTCTGGCAATTTAGACAGTGAGCTTGGCATTTTGACTATATATACGCCTGGCATGAGGCATAGCAGGTACATTCCGCCTCATGAGAGAGGGGAATTGAGCAGTGCACCATAGCTTAGACGCTTGCAAAGAGTCAGGTACCTTGTTGATAGGTTGACTTACAATGGTTACTTTGCAAAGCACTATGCTTATATGACAAAGGTGATGGAGATTAAAGAACTAGATACATATGCTGAAGCAGTGAAAGATGAGCATTGGTGCACTATGGATGATGAAATTGATGCCTTGGCTAAAAATGCAACATGGGATCTTGTGCCACTACGTGCAAGGAAAAAGACCATTGGCTGCAAATGGGTCTACAAGATCAAATGCAAGTTAGATGGCAGTGTTGAAAGGTATAAAGCCATGCTAGTTGCTAAGGGGTATGCTCAACAGTATGGACTTGATTATGAGGAAACATTTAGTCATGTTGCCAAGATGGCAACCGCACGCACAGTGATTGCATTGGCTGCTGCTAAAGGCTGGAAATTGCAGCAGATGGACGTTAAGAATGTTAGAATATCAAGCTTCTATTATTCTCTTGTCAGTTTGTATGACCGACATTAGCTGTCTAGCTGTATCAGCAAGTGTGGGACATTAAATAAGTCGGTGGTCTTAAACCCAGTGTGAATGGTCCTACGGACCTTAGTACTATTGTATACACTTATGTTATGTGTGTGGTCTATTAGATAATGAAAGAAAGAAAGAGAGAGCACTCAGCTCTTCACTCTTGTCTCTTTCTCTGAATCTCATCAGAGCACCCATGACTGGGCTCTGTGGAGAATAGCATTATGGAAGAAGACCTGGAGATTGAAGGAAAAAGACTTGCTGTGTAGAAGGACTGATTGTCATTGTTTCTGCAGAGGTATGTATTGAATGCATCTTCATTATACTTGAAGGAGAGTGTGTCAGGACCTATTTGGAGCCTTGAGGAGGGTGAGCACCTGGAAGAAGACCTTGGTCATCATTATGAAGAGAAGCTGCTGCTTGAGACATTCTAACAGCCTGCGTGTTTGTGCCTGATTGCCTGATGGTTTGCCTTGGCTGCTCATGGACATGATAAGCATCATCTATGCCATTTGTAGCTTGTACACGTGCTTGAGAAGACATATTGATAGTCTGACATGGCAATGGTTAAGTTGGAGCTGAGATAAGAGCTGAAACAGTCAGCTACTACAGATCTGAAATTCAAACCAGGCCTGCCACAAACAGGGAATACACAGCAAGTATACTTCTTTGACATGAGCTTGGGAACTCTCTGACATGCCTGGAAGGACTTGATATAGCATACATATGCTCAGGAAGACATATGTATTGAATGTCATGCTTGGAAGGTGTACTTTCTTGATGAAATCACTCAGATTTGAGAGCACTTGACAGGCTAAAAACTGTCATTCATAGTTTACAGGAAGCACTTATCTATCTTGGAAGATTGCATGTTTTTTTGTCGGCCTTGATGACATGTATGACATGGGATACATCTGCTAAATTGGTTGTGGATTGGTATGAGCATTGGATGCTCTTGGAAACTGAAGTTTGGATCAGAAAACAAATACTTTGACACTCTATTGGTTGGTCATGAACAGTGAATGCATTGTCTGGCATTGCTCCTGAAGACAGGACACTCATCGATGTTGACAGGTTCATGTATTGGTTCCCATGTATGGTGGCATATGTCTGTGACATTTTGAAGAGTTTGGTGGACTAAAATACACTGTCATTGACTATCTTTGCTTGGCTAAAATTTACAGCAAGTGTACCTTGCTCTTGTACTTGCAATACATGATGTATACAGTGTCAAACTGACATGTCTGGAACTCCATATGTAGAGATAAAACTCTGAACTGCTGTAAGTGTTCTTGGGGCATGTATACTCTGTGTTGAGCTCAAAGAAGAGCTGTTGGTTACTGTCATTTTCAGCCTATAGACTGCTCGTCTGTACATGAACAGGTTTCCCAAATACATGCTAGTTTTGCATTGAATGCAGTCCGTACATGGCAGGCTACAATACTTAGGTGATTGTCAAGTGTCAGGAGGTGAATGTACCATTGTTTTCAGGCTAAAATACTGATTGTTTGAGCACACAGGGGTTGCTAAAAACTGTCATAAACAATTGCAGGTTGAAACTGAATTGTCAGGAAGATTTTGGCTTGCAGGTAGTCAGACAGAGCATACGACATGGCTAATGCAGAGAGGATCGACAACATAACCCAGATAGTGGGGGAAAAGCTTGACAGTAACAATTATGCCATATGGAAGTTCCGCATGGAGAGCTTCTTAATAGGGAAAGGCTATTGGGAGTTGATGACTGGAGCGGAAGCTGAACCTGAGCTCCCAGATCGACCTACGGCTGATTAGAGATGATTACACCGAGCTTGGACAGAAAGAGCTCGTAGAGTCTTGCACTGGCTTTCTTTATGTATCTCAGATGCCATGGTAATGCAGATAATGAACTGCAGCTCTCCTAAGAATGCATGGGACATTTTGGTCTACTATGGCACAACCACAAGTGCCAGGAAGATATAGTTGAAGCAGAAGTTCAACAACATGGAGAGAAAGAGTAGATCTATACAGGATTATGTCACGGAGGTTAAGACCATTGCGGATCAGCTGGCATCTATTGGTTCACAGGTTGAAGATGAAGACATGGTTGATGTGACTTTAAATGGCTTGGGGCTTGAGTATAAGTCTTTTGACACTTCTGTGTCTGTGAGGGCTGAAATGCCTGATTTTAATGAGCTGGTTGCATTGCTTATACATGAGGAGGTTAAACTTGGCTTGGCTAGGCTACAGGGTCAAGCAGTTCTAAAAATAAGGATTCAGTTTTTTATTCGAATCAGCGCAGCCATGGCAGTCGAGGTAGAGGCTATGGATCTGGCAAAGGAGGCCACCAGAATGCATCCTATGGCAATAACAACCAGCACGTATCGAATGCAAGAGGTGGTGGAAAATTTAGAGGCAGGTGGAGATCTAGTCCTAAAGGCAGAGGCTCCTGGCAACAGCAACGTCCATCTGACAATCTGAACAAGGATAAGGATTGTCATTACTGCAGGAAGTATGGGCATATTGCCAAGGACTGCTGGAAGAAGTAGGGCAATCAAAAAGGCAAACAACATGGAAACTTTGCTACATCTAGTCATGCAGATGATACTTTAGGATATAGATTGTTTGCCATGCAGTATGTAAAAGACAAAGTTGCTGAAAAATCCACTGATGATGCAGTTTGGTATATTGATTCAGGGGCATCGAACCACATGACCCCTCACGGTGATTGGTTCACTGATATGGTGGCTAAAAAATATGGCTATGTCTGTATAGGTGATGACACACATCATAGCATTGAACATAAAGGCAAAGTGTCTCTTGTGGTTCATAATGGCAGAAAGAAAAATTTGAATGATGTATTGCATGTTCCTTCGATTACGAAGAACTTACTGTCTGTCGCGGAGCAAAACTTGCAGGTTAGATTCAATAAGCATGGCTGCTTTATTGAAGAGTTTGGCAATGGATGCAAGTTGATAGCTCACGGTCACAGGAATGGCAGAATGTTTACTCTTGATGCTACCTTGCCAGAGTTGAATTCAGTTATGTTTGCCCATGGTTTTGGCACTATCAGAGATTTGGAAATTTGGCACAAGAGAGTGGAGCATGTGAATTTGCAAAGGCTGCAAATTATGCAGAAAAAACAGCTCGTTACAGGTTTACCCAAGTTCCAATACTCAGATATTGGTCATGTATGCGATGCTTGCCAGTTTGGTAAGCAGTCAAGGTTGCCATTTGTTAGGCATGTAAGGCAAAGTACATGTCCATTGCAGTTAGTGCACTCTGATGTTTTGGGGCCATCCCATAATGCATCTATGGAAGGCTCGAAGTATTATGTGACATTCATTGATGATTACAGTCGCTATACTTGGGTTTACATTTTGAAGGCAAAGGATGAGGTGTTTGTTGTTTTTCAGCAGTTTAAAAAGCAGGTTGAAAAGGAATTTGACTGCTATATCTCTTCCTTGAGATCAAACAGTGGTGGGGAGTATGTATCAAATGAGTTTGACAACTTTCTCACTGAAAATGGCATACGCAGGCAGCTTATCTGCAGCTACACTCCTCAACAGAATGGGGTAGAGCTGAAAGAAAGAACAGGGTCTTAATGGAAGCTGCTCATGCCATGATGAATGAGAAGAAGATGCCGCTCTATTAGTTAGATGAGGTTGTTATGACAGCCATGTATATCTTGAATCGGACTCCCACTGCAGGTATTCATGAGATGACACCGTTTGAGAAGCTGTATGGCTATAAGCCGAATGTAAGTCACATGAAAGTTTTTGGTTGTCTTGCTTATGTGCATATTCCAGATGAAAAAAGGAAGAAGCTGGATCCAAAAGTGCATAAGTGTGTTTTCATTGGATATTCACATGAGAAGAAGGCATACAAATGCTATGATCCCTCTACTAGGGAGACCTTGGTGAGCAGGGATGTTATTTTTTATGAGATGGGTTCTTGGTATGTATCACCAGCTATAGTGCCATCGGATATGCCTTCCACTCATGTATCTACAGTTGATTTGCAGCAGAGCACTGCTATGACAAGACCTAGTAGTCAGACAATATCCCCATGGACGGGGAGATTGAGGAGCTCACCGTCCACTGACACTAGTATGTCAGTGAGGGGGAGATATGATGTCTTGGATAGCAAAGGAAAAGAGAAAGTTACTGAGGATGCATCTGGTATGATGACACCTGGTAGAATGACTTCTGGATATGAGTCTACTGACACTTTAGACAGTGAACTTGGTATTCTACCTGTTTATACGCCTGGCGCAAGGCAGAGCAGGTACATTCCCTAGACGTTCACAGAGGGTCAGATACCCTGTTGACATGTTGACATATAGTGGCTACACTGCAAAGCATTATGCTTACATGACAAAAGTGATGGAGATCAAAGAACCAAGTACATATGCTGAAACAGTGGAAGATGAGAACTCGTGTGAAGCTATGGATGAAGAAATGAATGCCTTGGCTGAAAATAAGACATGGGATCTTGTGCCACTACCTGAAGAAAAAAATACCAATGGCTGCAAATGGGTCTACAAAATCAAATGAAAATCGGATGGCAGTGTGGAAAGGTACAAAGTCAAGCTGGTTGCTAAGCCCAATAGTATGGACTTGATTATGAGGAAACATTCAGCCATGTTGCCAAGATGGCAACCATATGCACTGTAATTGCTTTAGCTACTACTAGAGGCTGGAAATTACAGCAGATGGACGTGAAGAATGCCTTTCTTAATGGTGACTTAGCAGAGGATGTCTATATGGTTCAGCCAAAAGGGTATGTTCACCCTGATTTTCAGCATTATGTATGCAAGCTGAAAAAGACACTGTACGAGCTGAAGCAGGCTCCAAGAGCTTGGTATGCTAGGATCAGTAACTACTTACAGAGGTTGGGATTTAATGTTGGTAGGGCTGATCACAGCCTATTTACAAAGAAGATTGACAGTGGCTTGGTAGTGCTGGTCATATTTGTTGATGATTTGATAATCACTGGTAATGATGACTTGGCATACAACATGTAATAAAGATGCTGAAATCTGAATTTGACATGAAAGATCTCGGTGAATTGAAGTACTTTTTGGGTATTGAGGTAATCAAGGCTGAAAATGGTTTATGGCTGATGCAGAAACATTATGCCATGGAAATGCTGAAAAAGTATGACATGCCTGAATGCAAACCATTGGATACACCCCTTGATCAGAATGTCAAGCTGGACATTAGCACTGGAGCTAAAATTCAGGATGTGACTATGTACAGGCAGATGGTTGGAAGTCTGATCTACTTGACCATCACTAGGCCAGATTTGAGTTATGCAGTTGGGCTCATAAGTCAGTTTATGCAGAAGCCCAGGAAGCCACATTTGGATGCTGTTAGGCGGATTATGAGATATGTTAAGTCCATTGTAGATTATGGGATGTTCTACATGAGAGATAAGCCCTTGAAACTAGTTGGATACACAAATGCGGATTGGGCAGGATGCTCATATGATCGTAGATCTACAAGTGGTTATGCTTTTGGCTTTGGAAGTGGCATGATCGTTACTTGTTTTGCACTTATAGTTAGCAACAAGAAGCAACCAGCGGTTGCATTGTCTAGTACTAAGGCAAAGTATAGGGGTGCCACATTGGCAGCATGCGAGATTTCATGGCTGCTCAAGCTTATGGCTAATTTGGATATTCAGGTGGATGCTCCAGTGACCTTATTATGCGACAATCTCAGTAGTGTACTCTTGGCAATGAATCCAGTATACCATGCCAGGACAAAACACATAGAGGTACACAACCATTTTATCAGAGAGATGGTTCTTGCAAGGAGAGTAGATCTTATGCATGTGAAGACTAATGAACAGGTTGTAGATATCTTTACCAAGTCTTTGGGTAAAGATAATTTTAGTAGTTTTAGACAGCTACTTGGAGTTCATCAGATGATTTGAGCTTGAGGGGGAGTGTTAGAATATCAAGCACCTATTATTCTCCTATCAGTTTGTATGACCGATATTAGCTGTGTCCAGCTGTATCAGCAAGTGTGGGACATTAAATAATCGATGGTCTTAGACCCAATGTGAATGGTCCCACGAACCTTAGTACTATTGTATACACTTATGTTATGTGTGTGATAATGAAAGAAAGAAAGAGAGAGCACTCAGCTCTTCACTCTTGTCTCTGTCTCTGAATCTCAACAAAGAATGTCTTTCTTAACGATGAATTGACAGAGGATGTCTACATAGATCAGCCCGAAGGGTATGTTCACCCTGATTTTCAGCATTATGTGTGCAAGATGCAAAAAGCATTGTGTGGGTTGAAGCATTCTCTGAGAGCCTAGCATGCAAGGATCTAACTACTTGTAGAACTTGGAATTTACTATTGGCAGGGCTGATCACAACCTATTTATGAAAAAGACCGACAATGGCTTGGTAGTGCTAGTAATATATGTTGATGATTTGATCATTACTAGGGATGATGACTTGGGCATACGGCACGTTATGGAAATGTTGAAATCGAAATTTGACATGAAAAACTTTAGGTGATTTGAAGTATTTATTGGGCATTGAGGTGGTCAAAGCTAAAAATGGTTTATGGCTGATGCAAAAGCACTATGCCATGGAAATGCTAAAGAAGTATGGCATGGTTGAATGCAAACCATTGGATACACCTCTTGAGCGGAATGTCAAGCTAGACATGAGCACTGGAGCTGAAATTGAGGATGTGACTATGTACAGGCAGATGGTCAGAAGTCTGATATACTTGACCATCACTAGGTTTGACTTGAGCTATGATGTAGGCCTCATAAGCCTTCATGTAGAAGCCCAGAAATCCGCATTTGGATTTTGTTAGGCGTATTGTGAGATATGTTAAGTCCATTGTAGATTATGGGATGTTCTACGTGAGAGATAAGCCCTCGAAAGTGGTTGGATACACGGATGCAGATTGGGTAGGATGCTCATATGACCGTAGATCTACACGTGGCTATGCTTTTGGCTTGGGAAATGGAATGATCAGGTGGAGCAACAAGAAGCAACCTACAATTGCTTTGTCGAGTACTGAGGCTGAGTACAGGGGTGCAGCATTGGCAGCATATGAGATTGCATGGCTGCTCAAGCTTATGTGGCTGATTTGGACATACAGGATGATGCTCTAGTGACTTTGTTATGTGATAATCTTAGTAGTGTACTCTTGGCTACGAATCCCTGGTTACGAATCCAGTATACCATGTCAGGACTAAACACATTGAGGTACACTACCATTTCATCAGAGAGATGGTTCTTGTATGGAGAGTTGATCTCATGCATGTGAAGACTGATGAACAGGTTGCATAAGTCTTTGGGTAAAGATAAGTTCAGTGTTTTCAGACAGTTGTTTGGTGTACAGATGTTGTCTTGAGCTTGAGGGGGAGTGTTAGACTTCAAGCTTGACTTCTCTATCTTTGGTATGACTATACCCAACACTTAGCATGTCCATCTGTACACATGTTGACATTGAATAAGTTGGTGTGTAGCTTAGCTATCTTTGGTGTGAATGGTCTTGTTGTGACCTTAGGTTGTCAGTACTCTCTTTAGTTATGTGTTATGGATAATGAAGAAAAGTGTATGAGCTCTCAACTCTGTACTGTTGGATCCAACCCTTCTCTCACTTTCATTAGTATAGGCAATTGGAGAAGGGGAAGTTGTAAACTTTACCAAGGAAATACAGGGATTAGGTGCTCTTGAAGGAGGAGTAGCTCATATATAAAGATCACTAGATTGAGTAATAGTGGAACAAGGAGATGTACCGAAGATGTCATATGTTCCTCAACTACGTAATCCATCCATAAGATTCCTTCCTTCATTTCTATTTCAATATGATGGATCAAGCTCTTTTTTTCAGTATTCATTCTGCTTTGTACTTCCTGTATAGTCCCCGTCGAATCAAAGTTTTTCTTAGACGATTAAATAATGACCTGGAAGCATCAATCTACTAAATAGAAAAAGGAAGGGAAACCATGGTTATCTAACTATATGAAGCTTATACTCCTGGTACACGTAACCGATCTATTTTCATTTTCGAGGAATTAATTATTTTTTGAAAATATCTTCTAGCCCATTGTAAAATTATGCATGTATTCCAACCTGTATTCCAATAATTCCAACCTATATTCCAATAAATGATCTCTGGTTCATCACATAAAAATCTGGTTCACCCAATTACCTAATTGCAACCCCTCCCCACCCGCCTCAAAAATCACGAAGGAGTCAAGAAATATATATGTATTGGTTGCTTCGCATAGACCAAATTACTGGCCATCCCATCACTAATATCCTGGTTACGGACAGCAATACATCTCTGGTTTGAATAGACATTGTCTGTTAATACACGTCCAATAAGTCCTTGACAAAACAGCAATCCAATGAATTTAGACAAAGATAATACATCGAGCATATTATAGCAACTTTGTAGATTGCTAGGAAGACATTAACAAAATATAGAATTCTATTTTGAAGGTAAAAAGAGAATTTAGAAAGAGAACAAAATAGCTGATGGTAGGAAAGTGATACCTGTAGTGCATTTGTTCTCGTAACTCATTCTTCTGTAAGGAGTCAAGGTGAAGCCACAAGTTCTAGAATGTTTGGATGATAATGATTAGCCACACTTTAGTCCTACAATGATACTATTTGTGGATGATAGCATAAAGAAGATGCAATGTAACCCGCCTAACTCCTTTACATATCCATTTATATATCAAGAAATCCCATGGATACCATCCTCTTCAAATAGATGCTTCCATATTTGACTAAGGAAAATCCCTTGAATACCATCCTCTTGAAATACATGCTTCCATATTTGAGTGAGCTAGTAAGTTTTCACAGGGGAGTCTATGAGTTTATTAGAGAACACCCATTTCACCCTCCTACAATGGAGTTGGATTGATATTTAATGTTTTCAATGAATATGTTCATTTGCTTTGTATATAGTAGTTCACTAACTTGCAACTGCATTTGTGGATTTTGAATTTTTTTTTGTAGTTTTTATAGTAAGTTCATGCAGTATAATGTGAAATATGTCAGTATATTAAAATATTGGATTGTTGAAGTTTGGAGTTTAAAATGAAAAATTCTTGAAATGAATAACAGTTACAAGTAATAAAGTATGTTCATTTGCTTTGCATATAGTAGTTCACTAACTTGCAAATGCATTTGTGGATTTAGAATTTTTTAAAAAAGTTTTTGTAGTAAGTTCATGCAGTATAATGTGAAATATATCAGTATATTAAAATATTTTATTGTTTAAGTTTGGAGTTTCAAATGAAGAATTCTTGAAAGGAATAACAACTACAAGTAATGAAGTAATACAGAGCTATATTTTACACAGATTGTGAAGCAATTGCTTGCAAGGGTCTATTGTAAATGAATGCATAACTTCAATCTATATATAAGCCTAATCAAATGAGGAATAGAGAGAGAGCAATGTGCAAGTATAAGTGGATGTGTCTATAGTTTGCTCGTGTGTGCATAACTAAAGTACTAACGCATCAAGATGTAATTATAAAATATGAAGAGAGGGAGAATGTGAATGTATATATAGTGTGATATCTTATATGTATGTGTAATTGAACTATTAACATTGTGATAATATTATCAAAGATAAGAACATAAGATTAATCTAGTGATATAAATAAGTTGTGAGAGAACTACTAATTCATTGTTGGAGAGAGAGAGAGGTTGTTATTCAGAAAGGGGGAGAGGCAAATGGATGTCGTGGATCACCAATATATGAGTGAGAGAGAGAGAGAGAGAGAGAGAGAGAGAGAGAGAGAGATTTTTTTTAGGGGATTGACATGTCGAGGGTTGGTCCCTAACATATGAGAGAGAGAGAGAGAGAGAGAGAGAGAGAGATGTTTTTGAGGGGAGTGATATGTCGAGGGTTGGTCCCTAACATATGAGAGAGAGAGAGAGAGAGAGAGAGAGAGAGAGAGAGAGCAAGAGAAAGAGAAAGAGAGAGGAATGTGTAAGTGTATCTGGTTTTGCTTATGTGTGCACAATAGAAGTACTAATACATCATGATGTAATTATAACATATATACAAATAATTGAGAGGGGGAAGATGTGAATGTATACGGAGTGTGAGGAGAGGGAGATACATGTTGTGGGTCTCCAAGATATGAGAGAGAGAGAGAGGAGAATCAATTGTGGTTCTGATAAGGAGGAGGAGACTAAGATGTGGTGGTGTAGTGGCAGTGCTAGTGGTGGTAATGTTATTGAAGGGGAGTGAGATGTCAATGGGGTTGGACCCCAACATATGAGGAGAGAGAGAGAGAGAGAGGAGAATTGGTTGTGGCTCTAATGAGGAGGGGGAGAGTAAGATGTGGTGGTGGTGATGTGTTGAGAAATCAAATGATGTATGCCTAGAAGAGGCTTTGTATAAGAGAGATGACAAAAGTTGTATGCTCCAAAAGAGATGTCCAAAATCCCATAAGCATAGAGAGGAAGAGTGGTACTATCTAAAAAAGCTATATAAGCATGTACTTGACACTCATTTCAATGTAATGGTACTTTCATTTTTTGTGTCACTCAAGATTGTGTTTTATGAGTCCAAGCTAATCCATCTTGGAACTTAATTCACTTGAGTTACAATCTTTCACCTCTACCATGTTCCATATCTATAATATGCGTCTACCATAGCTAGCGTAGCTCTAGATCCGTGTTTCTCAACATGGTATCAGAGCTGTGGTGAGCTATGTCTAGCCACACCCATTCTCCCTCTTCTACTTCTACTACCTCTTGTTCTAGCTTTCATGGTAATGATAGCAGTTTAGTTTAGAAGGAGTAAAATCAATTTGATAGTGTAGGAGAGAGAGAGAGAGTTCTACTATCAGCGAAAGGTTCCAATCAGGTTGTGAACAAAGCTTGTGGTAAAGATACTGGGAAGATTCAGAATAGCACAACTGCAGGAAAAACAACTGAATCTCAGAAAAGTGGCCATAAAGAGATGGACAGGTATCCTCCTCGGGTCTTCTTTGTGCCTACATGATAATTGGGCATCCAAAGGCTGTTTTCAGCACCCAAGGAGAACGAGTAGTGAAGGCCGTACGAATTTTAGAAGCCATTCACAAATATCAGCGCAAAGGAATCTGACGTTGCCGAATTGAAGAAAGAAGCAAAGGAAAAAAAGCCACATCAGTTTTTTCGTCCGATCCATCTCTGCTTTCATTTCCACATAGATGTTCTAAAGTGCTCAAACGCTTCATTCTTTTCCTTCATAAAATATACCCATAGCTTTCTAGAACAATCATCAATGAATGTGACAAAGTATGAATTGTCTCCAAGAGATACATTTTGTGTAGGCCCCCAAATATCTATATGCACAACATCAAGGATATTTTCGCTTACATCTCTGTCATGTGAAAAGGGTTGTCTTGCTTGCTTACCAAACTGACATGCTTCGCATACCTTATGAAATTCTGCAACTCTAAATGTAGGCAAACCTGTAACCAACCCTGTACATTTGCATGTCCAATGCATTTGTGCCAAATTTCAATATCTGCAACAACATCTTTTCCTTTAGCATACATAGCAGCATTCATAGTAGGAATTCCAGCATCCAGAGTAAACATATGTCCAACTCTACTTCCCTTTGCTACCAACCTGCACTTGTCATTGAAGTCTTCTACAAAGCAGCCCTTTGCATTAAATCTGACTTGTAGCCCTTGCTCTACCATTTGACCGACTGACATTATCACAAAACTAATACCAAACAGTAAGCAAATCTTCTACAACCCTTGACCTATAGTGCACAGCAATACATCAGACAGCCTTTTTCACTGTTTGCTCAATAATACATGCAATCTGTAATCAGTTTGCAGATAAACCTTCTGTTTATTTGCTGGTAAACACCTTTGAACTTACAGATCTGAAATCTGTAACATGTGCACATGTATACGATAGACACAACTAAAATTGTAGGGTATCTCGAACTGCTGCCCGCAACCTTGCGGCTCTAAAACGGGGCCTGAAACGGCCTCTCAGATGCCCAAAATAACGGGGGAGAATCCTAAAGGGCCAATTTACAGAATACACACTGCTCTTCGTGCACACCAAATCTCACTGTAATCTGAGATTTTTGCTCTGCCCTGATCCTGGTGCCTCCACAAGCACTATCCAAGAGAGAGAGTGGAAGGATGGGAGAGCTTCTTATCCGTGGCTTGCTTGCTCGAACCTTGCTTCTTCTCCTTCACTTCAGCCTTCGAAATCGGCCTCTCTCAGTAGCGCGGCTCTGATACCATGTTAAGAATCGCATGGTGGGGGGACTTGCTCAAGATGCTATGCCGAACACACACAGAATGCACTCAAGAGACAAGAAGAGAGATGGAGGCCAAAACGTTTTCTTGCTGGTTTCTTCTTCTTCTTCCACACACTTTACAATGTACACAAAGTATAGATAAGATACAACATAAAGGAAAGTGGCCTACTAAGTCAAACAATGCATAACTGACTACACTAGTCGACTGGCGCTATAACTATGCCAGCTGTAAATAGGTGTAACAATCTAAATATAATAAGTAATGAATCAATGGCCATGTGAGAGTCATAATGACCACCGACGTGCTAAGTGTAGATGTGTGGACCCATCTAACTAGGCGGTCTATCATTAATGTCCACATGTGTTGAGCTTGTCATTTCAACAGACTTTCATTCTAATGAAGATGACAAATGTGATAGCCTTGTATGCAATGATGATGAGATTGCCTCATGGGCCACCCTCCAAAAAAAGGGGTTTAAAACCAGCTGACAATAATACAAGGAAGTCTAATAGGAAAAAGAGTCCCAAGTCACATAGACAAAAGCTTGCCGATTGTGCGCCCTTGACTTATAAGGATCATTGGTCCATTAATGATTTCAAGTTGCAGATGTTGAGCTTCACCTTGAGAAGGAAATGATTGAAGTACAAGCTTCACATGGTTCCTTCAATTCAGTCATTGCAGGTAGGTGAGCAACCATACCTTGCTTGTGCATCTCGTTCAACACTGCAAATCCAAAGTGTCCAAAACTTTCATGCCAAAGCTTACTTGTGCCCACTCCAACGATGGTTGTAAGAGCACTTAGCTCATATAGATCGTTCCTTCTTTCTCCTTTACCAACAACTTTTCCATCACTGCCAAGAATTTCTACACGTCTTCTTGAACCTCACTTCATGACCAAGATCAGTTATGGCAGCAACTGATAACAGATTTCTCCTAATTTTGGAAACATACAACACATTTGAAAGCTTTTTGACATCACCATTTGCAGCAACAAATGAACAAAGCTCTGTGGTAGGCCTACATGGCTAAGCATATTGTGTACACGCTCCTAGATGGTTCTATTCATCTGCTCAACCAAACCATTCTAGGGGGATGGTGGGGGCGGTTAACAGACGCTTAATACCCCTCTCATCACATAACTGCTCAAAAGCATGTGAGACATACTCACCCCCATTATCTGTCCTTAGGCATTTTAGCCTATACCCAGACTGGTTCTCAACCAATGCAAGCCATCTCTAAAACACACCCAAGACATCGGATTTCAGCTTAATGGGATAAGTCCCAACTTTTCGTGAAAAATCATCTATGAAAGTAACAAAATACTTTGCACCACCTATAGACTGACAAGGCATGGATCCACAGACATCTGAATGTATCAATGCCAAGGGCTCACTCATGCGTGGCCTACCAGATTTCTTATGCGTAGACCTAATCTGCCTGCCATAAAGACAATGCTCACATGAATCAAAACATGCATAATCAAGAGACGATAATTACTGTAAACCAAAAAGCATTTTCATTCCCTTCAAAGACATATGGCCCAAACGGGCATGCCAAAGAGATACATGTGGAATAGAACCCACAGACAAAACATGATCAAGGGAAGAAGCGGATACAATCAAGGGATAAAGATTGCCATCCTTGGCACCTCTCACAATCACAAGTCTACCCACGAGTGATCTTCCATGCAGAGTCTCTAAAAGATATATGATAACCTACATCATCAAGCTGTCCAGCTGACATGAGACTGTGTGTTAAAGCAAGTACATGGCGTACATCCTGCATAACAAAATTGCTGTCAGAAGGAAACTGCAACCTAGCATCACAAATGCCCACAATATCAAGAGAGCTATCATCACCCAAGCGCACAGAACCCGAAACAATACGGTATTGAATGAAACCACTCTCGATAAGGTGTCACATGAAAGAACGCACATGAGTCCAAGAGTCAACACTGTGCATACATAGAGTGTATCTTTGTCATCCGCGAAGCACAAGAAGAAGCTGCAAGGATATAATCATCAACATCCTCAAGCTGCATAACATTGATCTCTTCAATTTTAACACTTGACTTTGCAAGCACTATGTTGCGATCAGAAGACTTATCATGCATTGTCTTTCCCCTTATCTTTGCACCTTTCATTACACAGTTCATGGCATTGTGGCCTAGTATGGCCCTTTTTTCCACAATAGTGATAAGTAACATCTGCATTTCTACCACAGGATTTGCTACGTGACTTCCCACAAGACTTGGACCAAGATTTCTGAGAATTCCGTCCACGGCCGCTGCCACTGCCATGCTTTCCATATCCATCATTCCTGCCTCTAGCTGTCATAGCATGCGACATACGAGAAGCATCCAAATTCTTACGGTTAACCTCTTCCTGCAGAAGAGCACTCTCAACATCATATAATTTTAAGGTAGCAATAAAGGCACATAATGCAGTGCAGAATACATCCCATGACTCATTAAGGGTACCAAGCAAGAAAAGAGGAGTGACATCCTCTATAAAAGTGATATCATGCGAAGTCAAGTTCTTGAGTATAGCATGGAATTGACTCAAGTGAGCAGGCATAGTCACATTCTCCTTCATGCACAGATCCATAAGCTGCTTCAGCCAATACATCTGATTCACTAGACTTTTCTTGTCATAGAGATTCTTGATTTTATCCCACAACTGCCATGCACTCTGTTCTTCCTCAAATACATTGTAATGAACATGCTTTGTGAGAGAATACAATAGTAGACTTACATAACTTATCAAGCTCAAACCATTCCTCATCTGGCATAGTTGCAGGCATCAATCCGCTGAATCTCAATGGTTTGATCTGCAATTTCTACACCAATACCTGTCAAATTTGACTCTTCCAATAAAAGTAATTCGTACCATCAAGCTTAGTGATGTTGAAAATAGCATGATCAGTGGACGAACATCATAATGCAGACTGGAAGATTGCAGTCATTTTACAATTACTTGTTTAATACAAAAAATGATCAAAAAGTCACCAAAATCAAGAGAAAATATTAAGAAAAGTGTAACCAAAGCTGCTGCCCACCAAGTACTAGTAAAAATACATCATTTCAGAATATTTCAACATGAAAAATCAATGTCAATCCGGAGTTATATGCTTGCTATAATAAATAACAGCAAGATACTGTGAGAGTCAATTGCTGACCAAATCACTGTACCAAGTGAATAAATGACAACTAAGACATGACTAACCATAAACGGACATAAATCAGCACCAAACAGTCATCAAGACCCTAAGCAAACACCCAAACATGTCACCAAAGCATTCGTCAATGAGTAGACATACCCCCTGGACAGTAGGGCAAAGTATACATAACATTAGTAAGACTTGACACCAGTAGGTGTATGCTCACAAGAGTGCAAAGCCCAAGCTTAGGTCAAAAGCAACTCCAAGATATCAGTGCATAAACCATGCAACATTTAAGTGTATAATATCCCAAAGTCTTAAGTATCTGCAAAATGCTCAAATAGCATAAACCTCCTACTCAATGTCGATTAAGCATACAAGATGCTCCCACTGGCACAAAAGTGGATAAACGAGCTTAACACCTCAATCAAACCAAGTCAAAGTACCAAAGATAGATAACCAAGACAATGTCTCAATAGCATCCCAAGAGCATGGCAACTACAAAGCAACTATAGGTAGCATCCATGAGCAAGACATACATCCCAATAAAGATCTCTAACAACCAAAATAATATCCAATACAAAATTTCAAAATAGCAAATGAGAATCCAAGCCAAGTCTTCAGAGAGCACTAAAGCTCAATAAGTACATTGTACACTGTGTCAAGACAAATGCATCAAGCCGTAGGCGTCAGGTAAGCACATACCCAAAGAGCATATAACTGTCAAAGCATTGACCACTATCAAGCATAGACCAATGTCAATAAGTACATGCTTAAATAAGCTTAAGCTTCCAAAAGCATCCAGATCCAATGACAAGCTCAAAGTCGTTCCTAGATGATCAATACATCATAGCATAACCCAAGACATACACCTGAAACTAATATACATATGTCAAAGCATAAAAGATAGCTTCAATCCAAGAGTATTCAATATGTATTTATTGTTATAAATTGCGTATTTCCAATGACATAATCAAGCCAAAATCATAGCATAACATGTAGCTTCAATCTCCCAATCAATCGAGATGCAATAGGCATCAAACCAGTTATGTAATCATGCCCAAACAAGCATAAGCATAAACTATGAATATAGCACTAGCATCAAATGTCTGTGAAATGCTTATAACAGTTCTGAAACACTATTTTCAACCACCAAACCAATGTCTAATCTCAAAGTATCAGTGCCAAGTATCAATACATGTGCAAGAAGCCTAAAATGAAATCTAAATACGTGCTTAATGCCAAGCTAAAGCTAGAGCTGAAGTGGCTGAATGAAATCTGTCCAAAATTAGGCGCAAATGTGTATGATTATACTGTTGCTCTTACTGGTCCACGTAATAGATCTGGAGGGATTGGAGAGCTCAAATATGAGCCAAAGAGACCTTGGAACAAGCCTCTAATAGCTCGAAACCAATAGCAAAGAGATGAAAATTGGAAACTTCAATGGTAGCTGCCCTGTTTACCTAGACCTGTGGACTGAAATAAATCTCTGAAATAATGAGACCTAGACTTGGTGATGAGAGCTCAAGAGAATGAGCTATGACTACCAAAAAGAAGACCCAATGCAAATAGGGAGCCAATAAGAAGCTGAGAATTCCATGAGCCAAGCTCAAGAGTCGGAAAGCCAAGCTCTAATACTAGTTGAAAGGCGAGAATGATCGAAGCTTGCACGCGAGAGCAATGATGGAAAAGCAAGAGCAAGAAAGAGAAATAAGAAATGAAAACTCCAACATTCCCAATGTGTGATCAAGCCTTTTTTATTCAAACTATCATTAAAAGAATAAAAAATAAAGTAACAGTGACAAACATCCACCACCTTTAGTATGCAGTGGCCATGACTATCAATGTAGTAATACACAAGCAACTAGACAAAGACGCCTTTATCCCCAACAATATATACAACCAATGCGTATTAAACATCCTCCACTGATAATCCAATAGCATTGTAAATCAATTTACGAGTCAATATTTGCAAGAACAATGCATACAATCAATGTGTATCAAACATCCACCACTAACAATCCACTAACATTGTAAATCAATCCACAAGAGTCAATATTTACAACAATATATATATACATTAACTAAGCATGTATATGATCAAGGCTTCCACTATCTCTAAAGATTTAAAGTACAAGTGTATTCCACTAAAGATGAATATTGAATATCCAGGAGCCAAGCAAAAGCTCAATACATAATGTTCATTATCATCCAAATGCCTAATGACATAAATCAATACATTTGAAAGTATATGCTCGCAATAATCTTTCAAATCCATAAATAAAAAACCATCAAAGCAAATAGCCACTACAAATACATATCCAACCAAGCTCAAACTAAAACATAGAGCTTAGCATAAGCATATCCAAGGGTAATAATCAATGCCAAGTATTAATGCATCCATGCAACATCTTGAAAGTACATGTAAACACATAATACATAAGCTTTCAACTTGTAAGCTTGCTATCTACAAGATATAATAACAAATAACCTTCCAAACAATAAACTAAATAACCTTTTAATCAATTCAAAAGTCTTTACAAGCATCAATGTACCATCTAAACATAACAAACTTGCCCTATAAGCATCAATAGAGCATTTAACTAGTCAAATACATACCCTAGCAATAAAGAGCAAATTTATCCTAAACACCAATGAATAGTAAGTTTGCCCTAACAATATACAAGCATGACTTGAACAATACTAAACAATAGATCTATCTGAACACTAAACAATAGGTATGTCCTCAACACAATGAACAAAAAGTGTATTTGCAATACAATGAACAAGAGGTCTATCTTACAACATAATTAACACCAAATCTATTCTACAGTGTGAATAACAAATCTATCCTACAAAAAGTGAACAGTAAGCTAAAAAAGGATGAAAAAACATCAAAAAAAGACAACAAATCATGTGCAAATCACATTAATGGCTGTTGGTTGTTTACTACTATCACTAAGCTTAATGGTCACTTCGTAAAGCCTCAAAGGTTCAAGATAAAGGCCCTAATCAATGTTGAAAATGATAAAAGTGATCAAGGAAGCAACATGACTAACTTATACCTTATTGAATGGCTCCCATTAAAGTTACAAACAAAGCTTTTTTCACAAGCTAAAATGAATAGCAATGAAGCTCCTCAAATACCTACTTTGATACTAGTTGAAATATTAAACCAAAAATAAAAACACAAATGAAAATAAGGAAAGAACAAGAACCATGGAGATTCAAGCAAAAAAGAAAAGACCAATAAATGAAAACTCCAATACTCACAATGTAAGACCTACCTCATCTTATTCTATTGTTATGTCAAGAATAAAGAATAAAATGACATTGATGAACATCCTCCTCTTGAAATATACAAATGTGCAAGTATTGTATACAAGTTCATGTAGACAACTAAATACATGCAACCTTCAACCCTAACACTTTTGAAAGATACTCTTTTCAATTATGACAAGACATGAACCCTAGTACACCCATCCTCTCCCAACTCTTTACTCATATATCATAATATTATTAGTATCATTGTGCCTTCAACCCTAACACTTTTGAAAGATACTCTTATCAATTATGACAAGACATGAACCCTAGTACACCCATCCTCTCCCAACTCTTTACTCATATATCATAATATTATTAGTAGCATTGTGCCACAACACGTATTAGTTATGGATAACTTTATCATATTCTAACTTCTCTTTTACCAAAGATTAAAGTATTAGAATCCTAACATACAAGTCCCCGGGGTCAGAGGTAGGACGGCGAGCCAGCGCGAGTTCAACCAACCTGAGACAATTGCCGCAATACAGTGGGGCACTGCCTCTGAGAGAGACCAGGTCACGCAGAGATAGTCACGCGCAGTCAATCAAACCACTCGTATTGCCTCCTAATCCTTGGACCAGGTATACCAAAAGGACATGTACAAGAATGACCACCGTAAAGTACAAAAGAATGACACCCTGTTGAGAGAACACTTTGAAAATTTACGAGTTATATACGGAGCAAATACCATTTTACCTCTCACCAACTGGAACATCTGATGAGTGACAAGTAACCTCTGATTTCACTGATTGCATTCTGTTGCTGAATCCAAAAGGCTTCTTCTTCAAGCCCCTAGAACATTACTTAAACTACTGAAACAGCCAGCTTTGCTTCATACTCAGATCCATTTTCAAGGAAGGCAGGCTTACTCACCTGATCCAAAAGATGTCCATAGGGTTTGTGGCAAACAAAAACAATGTGTGGTTAACTGACTCACATATGGAAAACGCTCAAACAAACGTTTTAACACTCCACTGATTGGCATACATAGGCATAAGCGACTTCCTAGAAAAAAACTATTTCTCATTTGAATGATTTGGATGGACATCGTAATATTGAAGACCCAACTCCCTACAAATAAAAGTGTCTACAAAATTGCACCACTCAGTAGCCATCTCTGCAAATACCCAAGTGATCATCAAGAAACTTCCTAGGGAGCCAGTGAATGGGCTTTTGAAATCTGAGGTTAATTTCCTACAATGTGTCCATTTGTTGAGGCACATAAATTGCAGGTTTGCAGCAACTTTTGGCCATGTTGGTGGACCGCCATGATCAGAGCTCATCCTGTAAAGAAAAATACAACAGATAATCAAAGAAACAACATACTCTCTAATTGAGAAATGCCATAAACAAGATAAAGATAGTGCAGCTGTAACAGACTCTCATGTTGTAACAAAACTAAAACCCTTACATGAGCATCCTCTTCCTCGTCTGCATCAGAGTCTTGGTCATCCTGTCAAGAAAGTAATGAAGTACTTTTAGCCATTGTAAAACTGATACATTTGTCTGTCAGGTTGGATCACGGAAAACCTATTTCCGACCAAAAAACAGACCAGAACAGCCAGAACACTTGCTACGTAAGACTGGCACACCACTAACTTTTAGATGTCTGAAACACTAGTAGCGACACATCAAAAATGGAGATCAACCACCAAGGAAGTAATTACTCACATCATTATCCTCCTCATCGTCATCATACTTCTTAGAGTCCTGCAACAGATGGAAAACATGTATCTATAAGCATGCAGAACTAACCCATCAAATCATCTGTGCAGGAAAGAGCTGTCAATCAGAGATCAATGAAAGCTTCTAATCTCAAAAGCATTAAGAAACAAACAAGCACCTTCAGCATGACATAATACAGTCAACAAAATGTTAAAATAGGTTTGGCAACTGGGCATGCAGTGTGTAAACAAGGATGTCATTGTATGCACACTTATTTGCTGTTCTTTTCACTTTACCACTTCAAAATATTCACAGCAAACTCACCTCCTCTTTGCTCTTCTCTGCTTCATCAAAAGCCTTCTTTTCAGCCTATTCAAAAACATTAGAAATGTGTTTGACAAAGGTACATGAGGAGAGATAGATAGAGACTATGTAATTAAATAGTGCATATAGAGTACACACAAAACCCAATCCAATAAAGGGGCCTATACATAAGCAACAGACTGGGGCCTACACCATAATAACTAAGACACTCACCTCCTTATACTTCCCCCAGGTCTCCTCAGCAAGAGTACTTGCATATGTTGGATCATCAGTCACTAATATGTTGTCAAAAATGGAACCAGCTTTAACCTGTAATAAGGTGTCTCATTCAGCCATCCCGTCTTTAAGCATCATCGTAGCATTTCTTGGGAAAAAAAGAAAGTCATCATCATAGCAGCCTAATTACTTGTCAGTGTACCTGCCAAAGCTCAATGCCTACATACTTCAGACCCTCGAAAACATAAATCTCAGGATCATCTTCGAAATCTGTACACAATAACACAAAGCGCATGAGACACAGCTAGCAATTTATTTCTTCAAAAAATAAAACAAGCAGCAGGCTTTTGATCTCCAAACTACTGGCCCGCTGCTACTGTCTTAAGTTAAGACACAAGAACCCTTACACGGGATGCTGACTCCCAACAATGACTATTGCACGTTATTGTAGAACACCAAATTGACCCTTACCAGGATTGTCAATCATTGGAGCTTTCCATTTTCCCTTGTATGTAGGGTTCTTGATTCTCTAAAATGACAAAGGAGGAATCGACCATGAGACACTGAGCAATTACTCAAGCCTCTTAAATTATCAGTGGTGCTCTGCTCTGAGAGTGATGCTACACAGACAAAGAAATCAGGTAAGCATTACATGGGGAAAGACCTACCTTGGGCTTCCATGGACCTTTGTATTCAGGGTTGGGAATAGTAGGTGCTTTCCATTCACCATCCTCCTCATCATCCCAATCTTCTGGCTGAAATAAGTTCATAGTTAAGTCAGTACATAATACCAAACTAGACCAATGTTTCCAAAGATGTAGTTTGTAAAAAGGGAGGACAAGGAACCAACTTTTGTGGCATCAGGATCTGTTATTTCAGCAGGAATGTCATCATAGCCCTGTAATCACAATAGACAACTTCAGCCACACCCTACAGCACCTGTCCCTGAAAGACAAATAATGCAGAAACAACTCACCTCAGGCTTTGTATCTTCTGGATCATCAATGTATTCCTTGTCATCCCAATCTTCTGGCTGCAGCAGACAAATAGTACTGTTAACAAAACAATATCACCCAATAGATTTCATTGTAAGCAAAAACATAGAGCTGAAACTCTTACTTTTATAGCATTCGGATCTTTGATTTTCTGAGGAGGTAACATTTTCCAATCTTTGTACAGACTTCCTGATTCCTTCTCCTTGTTGTCAACCAATACACTGTACGTGTTGTCCGGCCTCAAGATAAGAGTATATACATGAGTAAGTTGGTCAGTCTCACAAGGAATATCCTTCTCAATAGGATGATTTTTCCCCTTGTGCGACAGGATCACATGAACCTTCTTGGTACTATAACCACAGATGTCGGGGCCAAACATTATACTGAAGATCAAAACACAGAGAAGTTACTTCACCACAAGTAACGATCAACTTACATCATCTGGTTGCAAACATTGTGCAATGATGAAACTAACCTGTAAGGTGTCTCCCCACCAAAAGTGGATTGATCCATCTCGCCATTTATTAGCTTTATATAACCACCACCACAATCAAGATCCTGCTCATGCTTGACAGAAAATTGTAGCACTAATGTCTTGTCTTTGTTGCTGAATTCTGGGAATTCAGCTGAAATAGCAAAAAAACGAGAATCTGGATTTGTTTGAATTCCTGCACATGATGTCCATCAGTGTCATAGCGCTCTAAATTATACTTACTCATGCATATCTAGATCTCTCTAAGGAACTGGTAAAACCGGTACCTTTGTCATCTGGATTACCAGACCACTTTCCGGCTGTGTGCAGCCAGTCTCCAGCAGCATTCTCACTTTTCTTCCAATCTGA